>NW_011508317.1:0-784 GCF_000495115.2 Populus euphratica
GTCCCGCATCATTGACAACATGATCTTCCACGGACCAATTCATACCAGTAAAGCAATTTTAGATTCTTTCAATATCTATAAAATCCCAAGGATACCAACTAAAACATGAAAAATGGCAATAACTACGTGAAGAGTTTAATACTCTTGATAAGATCAATGATTCTTCTGTACTTCTCAAGACAAGACTTTGCCACACACATGAGAGTTTTACAGAAAGCTTAAAACAGCTGACTCACCTTTGACTTTGGAGTAATGTTCTATAACATCGTCAACTAGCCTGTCAAAGCTGGGGATATAGCCATGGAGACCTTCAGAAAGACCACATCCTGGATAATCCATAGCAAAAAAAGCATATCCAGATGATGCCAACTTTCTTGCAATTCCTAAAAACAATGCCAAGAATCAGTCAAGTCCTGTCATAAGATTATAAATTGGTCACCACTCCTGGACGATAGCTACATGCCTTCAGCAAAAAATGTGCACGTGTCTGCATAACCATGACAGAAACACACCACTGCTTTCGGGGGGGAAGACTTGGGAAGCCAACTCTTTGTGAAAATTTCCAGTCCTCTAGAATTCACTTCATACGACTGTAAAGATAAAAAAGAATAAAAAAAGGTATACTGTCACAACTTAGCAGAACCGCAAAGCAATAGTTAATTAGATAGCATTTAGTTCAAGCGTTCTGCCAACAGCATTTCTGTTCTACATTCAAAGATGTATGGAATTGAACCGAATGCCTGAGTCAAAAGAAACAGTGAAGAAAAAGAGTAAAAGAACTTTC
>NW_011508315.1:0-784 GCF_000495115.2 Populus euphratica
GTTCACGGGTAGAACTAACACCTCAAATTATTAAAAATTAAACATATCAACTATATTTCATGAACGGAATTTAGAGTGGATTGTGAATTATTTAAAATCAATAGATATTTATGGTGTCTTTTAATATTCTTACACTAGTATATAGTATTTATAGTTAATTTTCACCACAAAAAAATAATAAAAAATCATTTTTTATTTAAATAAAATTACATTTGATCAGTGAAATTAAAACCATTTCATTAGACACTCTAAGTATCTTTTGACTATGATATTAATAGTGTCTTTTACCATAAGTAAAACACTTATAATTTTTTGTAAATATATAATAGTACTCAATTGTTTACGATAGAGAGAAGTCCTCGTATAATTAGCTTAATATAAGTAACTCAAAATATTACAATAATAATAGTTGATTTACATCCATCATACACTAATAAGATGCGTGTATCAAATAAATTATTTTAATATAAGTGTATAAAAAATAATTTATTAATTTACATTAACTATACAGAATCATTAATTTACCGATACAAAAGTTAAGTTACTTTTGATAATATAATTTTTGCTTCATTAAATATAAAATAGCAATTTACAATCATTATAGTAAAGTTATCCCAAATTGAGTTAGTAGCTACAAATTTAAAATCTAATAAACAAATCATTGTTGCAAAAAGTATGACTCACTTTACCTCCATCGAAGTGGATATATTAACATGTTCGTAAATAGTGTTATGTACCTAATGCAACCATTTATATAATAAAAATTACAATCATTTGCTTTGGT
>NW_011500718.1:0-1271 GCF_000495115.2 Populus euphratica
GATTATATGAGGTTATTTTGATAATTGAATTTTTAAATATATAATAAAATTACTAAATTTAATCCTATAATAAAATAATTTAATATCATCTAGATAATGATGTTTTTGCATTTTTATATTTTGTAAACATAGTTGTAATTTTATCATGATATACTTGCTAATATTGTTTAGTTTCAAGAGCATTTTTGAATTTTGAACAAAAATACAAAAAAATTGTTGACATATGCCTTACATGTATCTTCATATTCAACGATTGTAATTATGATTCTATCACACAATTTGATTTATCCTAGTATCCTTTTCTTTTATAGATATGCATGTATCTTCTATAGACACGCATGTATAATGGTTTGGTGTGATGTGACCTGAAATTGCTTCTTTTTTTTTTGCCTTTTCTTCTTTTCCTTCTATTTATTTTTTCTTTTGATTTAGGCTATCTTTTTATATTTGTAATTGTTTTACTTACATTGATTATTTCTAATTAAATTTTATTTTTTATTTTATCCTTAATTATTTGATTTTTTAATTTATTTTTAAATACAACACTCATTCTTTTAATTTCTATTTGTCTTATTTTGAATCATTTTCTCAACTGGTTTGCTTTTTTTCAATTCCACCCCTAAGCAGTTATTTCCATTTAATTTTTATATCAAATTCGATTCAAATTTTTTTAATTGTTATTTTTAATCATTTTCTTACTAGATTTGTTTTGTACAATTCCATCTATGAATACTCAATTACATTTGATTTTCCCTATACATTTAATTTTAATTAATTTTTATGTCAAATTGAGTTCCAATTCTTTTAATTGTTTTTTTTTTCATTGTTTTTTTACTGATTTTTTTGGTTAATTTCATCCCTCCATGTTTATTTGGTTAAAAATCTTGCCTTTTCTTTTCTTTTTAGGTTTGCTTTTAATGAGGTTACCTCAATCTCATAACTCGAGTAATATATATATATATATATATATATATAAATGATTAACCCGAGTCAACTTTCATATTTTTTTTAAGTATTATTTTGCTATTTTTTTTGCTTTCATACTTATAAAAATATTTTAATGTCATGTCATAAGTCATGTGTTTGATTTGCTGATTCGAGTTGGTTGCCTGATTTGTTCAAGGCATTTTTTGTTATTTTTTTTTTTTGCTTTCACAAGTTTTTTAAATTTATATTTTTAAATTGACTTATAATAAATTTCTTGATAGGACTCGAATCTAGGTTTTCAGATAGCCTACGGGTTTTTTTTTTTAATTTTTAGCATTTTTTAT
>NW_011500718.1:5412-48451 GCF_000495115.2 Populus euphratica
TACGCGGCCGTTTTTTTTTTGCGGTAGAGTTGTTTTCTATGAATTATAAAAAAAAAAAAATTATGGTTTTTAATTGTTTTAATTTAATGATATTAAAAATATTTTAAAAAATAAAAAATTTATTTTTATATATTTTTAAAAAATAACTTAAAAAATCATTATCATAACATCAAGCATTACCTTTTTAAATTATTAAGGAAATTTTTAATTTAATATTTAGGTGTTTATTATGAACTTATAAATTATCTCTATGTAACTACAGCAAGATTAATTTTTAAGGATATAAAAAAGAGTTTTTTTAATAATATAAAACCTTTTATAGTTTAATCTTTTTTTTATTTTGTTTTAGTTCTTTCAAAAATTATATATTATTTAATGAAGTTAATAAATTCATAATATTTTAAATCTTCTTGTTAACGTGCTATAAAAAAATTAATAAAAAATATTAAATTATTTATAAGATTGTTATTTAATGACAAAATCACTTTTATATCAAAATATTACAATTTCATTATTGAATTTTAAAAACAAATTTTTAGCCACCATGACTAACTTCTTCTTTCTTTACATTTTCAATCACCAGCAAGCCCATAAAAATAATTAAAAGCATTATATTTCAATAATGTTAGGTGAAGGGAGGAGTTGAATGCATTTAATGATGGTTTAGAAATGTGATCCAATCTATATTTTAAAAAAATTTAAATTTTATTGTTGTTTAAAATTAATATTTATTTAGTGATTTTAGATTATTTTAATGCATTGATATCAAAAATAATTTTTAAAAAATAAAAAAAATATTATTTTATATATTTACGAGTAAAAAATACTTTAAAAAACAACCATAACCATACTCTCAAACACCCTTTTAGCTAAATACAAAGAAATATTCAAAATTATTCAATGCTCTCGGTATCACAAAAACAACAAAAGCACATGGGACATTTCATCTTTCACTCCATTTCAGCAGCTAAAATACCAAATTATACAATCTGATGGTTGCAAAATTTCCAAGTGGGAAATTTTCAATCGGTCATAAGCCTAGATTAATTGTATAATCTGATCTTTTGATCTATTAAAATGTTAGAAGGCCAATGTATGTAGACTCAAATGTACTAAGTAGGGGAGGGAAAAAAAAATCAATGCCTTGAAGACAACTTAAAAGCAAGAAGACATTGAATAAAGAAGCGAGATGTAAAGAAAGAAGAGTTAAAAATACATCATTCCAGTGCCAGCCATGGCAACAATGCTTTTAAGAGGTTTTTTCAAGGAGAGCATTAGCAAAGAGAAGTCTTGAGAACGAGAGTTGCGGCTGTTGATGCTGTTCGGACATGTCTAAACGGCGAAGACCGGTGAACTCAGGTGCGCAGTACAAAGCTGCAGCTTTTGGAATGAAACAGTATTACAGGAGCCATAAATTTTACATCTAGACTATTAAATAAATATATAAATTTATTTTAAAGTTATTATTAACTTATATATATATATATATATATTTTAAATTAATGATAAAGTTTTAATTCAAATATACTATCTAAAATATAAAAAAATAAATTTTAAAATACATAAAATTAAAGTGAAATTAAAAATAAAATTACTATTGAAATTACATTCTTTAATATTTTGTAAAATATAATTCATCTATAATCAAATCTGAATTGATATTATAACAACCCCTTAACCGAGATAAAATAATAATCTCATTTCAACTGAAAATAAAGTAATTAAATTTTTATCCTTTTTCAATTTCTTATTCCTTCACTTGATTTTTCTTTGGATTAATGTTTTATGAGTTGGACTTTGTAAGTTTACAAGATTATTTTCTCATTTTTTTTCTTGAATTTTTTTATATTTTTCTTTGATTTTTCTCTCTTTCTCTCTCGCTTTTCTTTTTTTTTCCTTTTCTATTATGCTTTTGTCCAGTCGACGACATATAAAAGGAAAAAAAGCTGATTTGTTTTATTTTTTAATGGAAAATAATAATTTTATTTTTAATGAATCGTTTTGTTTTTATTTGATGGTACATTTTTGTTAGCACTACTAAGCTCCGTTTATCCTAAAATTTTAGCCAAATTCTATTCAATATATTTTAAGATCCCTAGTAAAATTTTAGCTCAATTTGATAATCGAATTAAAAATTACGTCCAATAACATAAAATTAGTCAAATTATAATTTTTCATCAAATTTATGAATTTCTTTAAAAATTCTGAAATTTTAATCTAAACTAAACATTATATTAAAAAGTTACACATAAATTTTTAAATAACTCAATTGAGAATTATAATTTTTTTATATATAAAACTAATTAATAAAATATTAACCTGAACTAAGTCCCATCCAATCACCTAGCATGCCTCCCCTCTCGGCAGGGGCAGAGCCTTGTAGAACGCTATGGTGGGCTATAGCCTAGATCAAAAATTAATTATAAAAAATTTAATAAATCATTTATTCATTGTTTTTTATGAAAACAGAAGAGAAAGAAATGTCCGTAGTGTAAAGTAGCCTTTATTTACGCCTACTTCGTAAAGGTAAGGGTGTTATAGCAGGCAGTGAGAAATCTTGAATCGAGGTTTTCAAGATTGTCTTAGTTAGTATGTGATACCTTTCCAGTGCTCAAGTTAGATACCTTGTTAAATGATTGGCTGAATACCTTATTAAATACCTTGTTTTAATTTGTGTAGAGTAGAAGAAAGCGTGATCAAATTGACAATTTTTCTTTCATGTTTTTTTTAATGAAACGTTCTGTAACATGTTTTTTTTTTTTTTTAAATCATTTCAAACCAAGCTAATATTAATTTGAGTTGAGCTTGAACAAGCCAAGCTTATATATAACAACTATAACTGATGTTACAGGACATGACTAAAAATAAACATATGAAAAAACATAATACGATAGCTGTGGGGTTCGAATTCAGAATCATGAAAAGACATGAAATAAACACATGAAAAAATAATTTACTAGTTATTTCAAAGTTAAATTTTTCAAATCTCCTCGTAGTCTACATGATTATTTTATCTTTATATATTCTCAATTTTCATTTCATGAATATTGTTCATGTCAGCAACAATGATGAATCATAGTTTATCAGCATTATCATTATAATATATTTAACTCAACAATACATTTTCAGTTGGAATAATTAAATTCTAGATTTAGTGATTAGACAGTGAAATTTCTTGTATTTAACTTTGTTTTATAACCAAAGAACACCTTTAAATCATTTAAAGCCGATGCTATTTATAAGCTTGCTGATAAATTTTATTATGAAAATTTCAATGAACAAGAAATGTATTATTTGAGATCTCAACTAGAGCATTATCAGATTGATGTGATTCATCATGAGAGCTTTCTAAATATGTTTACTATTTCCGAATTATGTTGAGGATTAACTGAAATAAATAAGTCACAACACTATCATTTGATTGATAGGTTAATTTATTTTGTTTTGATTTTGCATGTTTTCGCTGCCACTACAGAGAGAACATTTTCAGCTATGAAACATGTTAAAACTATACTTCGCAATAAAATGAAAGAAGAATTCTTAATGGATTCTATGATGATGTATATTAAACGAGAGCTTGTTGAAGATATTGATTTAGATTCGATTATAGATGAATTTTATTCTACAAAACATCGAAATGTACAATTTTAATAGTGTGATTTATTTTTATTTTTATTTTTATGTACTTTAAATTTTATTTTATTTTTTATATTTTGTGTTATGTATTTGAATTAAAACTTTATTATTAACTTGATAAGTTTATAAATACAAATTAATGATTGATATTAAAAAATAATTTAAAAAATAATTTATATATATTTATATTGTAGCCCTAGGATTAAAAAAATTTGTGATTCCGCCCTTGCCTCTCGGTATTGTCATAAGGTTGATTCCATAATATAATAATTTAGATTATTAACCATGTAAAACTCCAGACACAAAATTTAGCTGTAAGAGTGATGGATGATGCGATAACACATGGGAGATGGATAATTGAAGACCATTTCCAGCATAATATATGATAGCTTGGAGGCTGAGCTGTGCTTGCCAACCTGTGATGTTGGTCCCAACATGGGAGATGGATAATTGAAGAACATTTCCAGCATAATATATGATAGCTTGGAGGCTGAGCTGTGCTTGCCAACATGTGATGTTGGTCCCAATTTCCATGGCTAGGAAGTTTAAGGTCGGGATTTGAGATTGGCATACCATCAATGTATCATCGATGTTAGTTACATGTGCACATGTCATAGTAGAAAGAGTTGAGATTGGCATATGTACCAATGTCAATGTATCATAGATGTTACATGTGTACATGTCATTGTAGCATATACACCATCAATGTATCATGAATGTATACATGTCAAGGTAGAAAGAGCTGAGATTTGACCTCTTAATAGCTTCACATGTACCTTCACGAGCCACAAGGATATGTGCTCGGGGTGGCGGTTGGCCATTGGAACAAGGAAGGCAGCATCTACTTTTCTCAAGTTTAATAACAATAAATCATTTTATTAATTAAAAGAAGCGTAAAAGATCGGTCAATATTCCAGCGTGCATTGATTAAAAATGATTTAACAATAAATCATTTTTGATCAAGTCAAAATTCAAAGCAAAAGCAAGACTTTACCTAAACTTTCCATGGCACATAATTTTTTTACATACGCATGAGTATTTCTACATGAACCAGCACTACTTTTTATGCTAATGGTATAGCCACTTGCCTATATTTTTCACCAATAATACACCACACAGCACCCACAATATGATACATTAACCATAACAATGATTAGCCTAGGGTTACCTCCTATATAAAAGGCAGGCACGTGTAACGCCAGCTATCAATATCAGCCCCGATCTTTTCGCTAATAATTAATATGTCTCTAATCTATCTCCTTGAAAAAATATCGAGGGCTGGGTATGGATAAAAATACACCTAGTTACCCAGGCACGAGGGAAGGTGATTCTAGTCAGACCGTACAGTCGTCGTACAAAGCCAGCTAGGCCATACCATACACACAGATACACATTGCCTACTTCATTTTATTTTTTATTTTCATGCACATTAATTATTCCCTCTTTATAAAATTAATTTGAAGTAAAAAAATAAAAATAAAAAAAAATTTAAATTTTTGAAAAACCGTAAAAACAAACATGGCTAAATTTAATAAATTATGAGTAGAAGTGAAATATTACATGTATATTATAGGTCCCAAATTAAGAACGTCTAGCTCCCACATGAATAAAGCGTACGAGGTTGAGAGTCTAAGAATAATACTAAAGGCATAGAAGTTATAGCTTCGAGCTAGGATCCTATAGTATAGCCATGTTTGCAGTAGGTGTAGAGAATTCTAGAGTGGATAAGCTTTTAATGTCCTGTATACTTAATTTGTAGAGAATTGAGATATTTTACCCCATTTATGGAAAACACGGTTTCAGAAATCCAACTAAAGTCTTTTCTTCTTCCGTAAACAAGTAAAACTAATTCCATATTAATACATAATCTGATGACTATTGCTTTTTTCTTTTCTCAAAATGGCTGGTTTAGGTAAAGTATAGCACATCTGAGCACCAAAACCCACTCAACTCGAAAGGGATGGTCATATATAGGCAGACCTCTGTGAAGAAATTATCGGTAAATTTCCTGCCTGTGATCATATAACTGGTCAAAATCTGGATTTCATTGGGGTTGAAGTGAACTTAGAGTTGAAGCATCTACCAGAAAGTCAACTGATTTTTGAGTGGTGTTAGTGTCTTGAACCACCTGTTGGGAAGCACAAATATAGGGCGCGTTTGCCACCATGCATCGAGGCATCAAATTAATTGTACTGGAACTTTGCCTTTGTGCGTACACATTGCCAGGCAAAGGGCCTTAATGAAAGGATCTTAGCGTTTCAATAATCAATTGAAGTACATATAGTCATTGAAAATACTCGTTCTTCTAATAAACAATGATCTTCCTCCTCCCCTTCTCCACTAATCTAGATTAAATAGGAAAAAAAAAACCCTGCAGGGTGTGGAATGGAACGGGGAGTTAAATGTGAAAGCTTTCGGTTACATGGTCCTTAATTATGGATTCAGAAGGAATTGAAATCAACTCATGTTTCTTGATTTGTATGTATGGATGTATGTATGTATGTATGTTTCTGTGTCATAAGAAGGTTCAAAGACACCTTCATTAACGTGCAGTACTGTACAATCTGATATAGTTTAAAATAAGAATTAAAACATAAAAATTGCATTGTCTGAACTTATACCATGATACAAACTTATAGCATCATGAGTTATTGCATTCAAAATAGAATAGCATTGTAAGTTTTGGGTAAGGCAAAAGAGAAGAACTCTTGATTCCTAATTCTTTTCTTTGATTTTTTTGAAATTATGCTTCTTGTAGTCAGTTTCTAGCACACAAGATATAGAGAAGTAGCATCACACCAATCCATTAATTATGCATGTATTAACTTGTTCCCTATAGGAATTTCATTGAATCTTCACGGCCTATAACAACAGCAAAAATATATATATCATTAATGCTTTCTTCTTAATCTATCAATTTTTAGCCTATTGCACGATTCATATACTTATGTACGATCAACGCCATAGCTTACAGTATTGTTTTCTATCGTTGCGTTGTGTTTTAACCATCTTGCAGAAAACAATAAGAAGCTGAGTGCTGACAAGCACTTTAACAACAATGATGGAGGAGAAGAAAAAGGGTAGAGCTCAATGCTAAGGTCCATTATCATTCCAATAATAGATAGTAACAGTACTGCAGGCCATTACTTGGTTATTGCATATACGAACGCAACTTGTGCCAAGAATTCTAAATTATTCCCACCTTATATAAAGGGATATTGATATCTTCATGCTGTTTGATGGGGTTTTTAGTGCTGTAAATGGAAAAGGTAATGAATGTTTTATGACTACAGGCATTTTGATTAGTATACACACCAAGAGGAAAACAAAGTTTTCAAGTAAAAATACTAGATAGCTACTGCAAGAAAATAAGTGCTGGAGAAGAACCAAGGCAAGGCTATATATCCATGCATGTTTCTCCTATCCTCTCGGCACTTGCTCCCTGATAATTTGACTTAATTTTATGATGCGTAAAGGATTGCTATTTTGCAGCCATGATGATTGAAGCAGTAGAAAAGGAAGAGATTGAAAGAGAAGGGATGGAGTTAGAGCCACAAGATGAATCAGAAGGTTCAAGGACATGGACAAAGCAGGTCACAGTAAGGGGAATCATAGTGAGTATTCTTATTGGAGCCATCTACAGCATCATTGCCATGAAGCTAAACCTCACAACTGGGATGATTCCAAATTTCAATGTCTCTGCTGCTCTTCTTGCTTTTGTGTTTGTTCAAACCTGGACAAAAGTTCTTCAAAAGGCAGGATTTGTCGTCAGACCCTTCACTCGGCAAGAAAATACAATGATACAAACTTGCGCAGTTGCATGTTATAGTATTGCCATTGGAGGTTTGATCAGTTTTCGATACTTAAAATAATCTTCCTATTACTCTTGACAAATTTGAGCTTCTTCTCACATGGTTTCCGTGTTTTGGGCAATAGGTGGACTTTCTTCTTATCTGTTGGGATTAGACAGGAACACATACGAGTTGTCAGGGGGGTTGAAAACTGAAGGAAATTCTTCTAGTGGTTTAAAGGAACCTGAATTTGGCTGGATGGTTGGATACCTTTTCCTAGTTTGCTTTGTTGGTCTTTTTGTGTTAATTCCACTTAGAAAGGTAATAGAAGTTTCCATAATCCTTCCATGCATCTCAAATTATCAAAAAAAGATTACTTTTCTTTTAAAAAATTATAATCTTTGTGTTTATTAGCCTGAGATATTCTGATATCAGGAGTCTGTATATTTCTCTTTGGAATCATCGTGAGTAGTATTATCATCATGTCGCTTGTAAAACTCTTAAAGGTGTGTTTCGGCCTTTTGGCTTACAGATCCTGATAGTAGACATGAAGTTAACTTATCCAAGTGGCTTGGCAACGGCAGTTCTCATCAATGGTTTCCATAACCGAGGAGATAAGATGGCAAAGTATATACATGAAGTCTAATTTTTTGCTTTGAGAAAACAACTTTCTTGAAAAAGAAAGTATGAATCATGATTGGGTTGTTATTACAGGAAACAAGTTCAAGGGTTCATGAAGTACTTTTCAATCAGCTTCTTATGGGCATTTTTCCAGTGGTTTTTTACGGGGAAAGATGGATATTGTGGATTCGCACATTTCCCTACTTTTGGAATGGAAGCATGGAAGCATACGTATGTACTCGTATTTCCTCTCTCTATATCTCCAATTATCTGCTTCATTTCTCCCAAATTAAATGTTACTGGTCATTTCTTTTTGGTTATTGGGCTTTTGTAGATTTTTCTTTGATTTTAGCACCACTTTGGTTGGAGCTGGAATGATCGTTCCCTATCTTGTAAACGTGTCCTTACTTCTTGGAGCTGTGCTCTCATATGGGATTATGTGGCCACTAATACGTCAACTTAAGGGAGAATGGTATCCAGCTTCTATAGATGAATCCAGCATGAAGAGCTTAAATGGTTACAAGGTCAGAACACGATATACTAGGGCTTTTAGCTTTCTAAAATTCATAATAGGATTCTAATATATGGCTATAATTTGACAGGTTTTCTTAGCAGTTGCTCTCATCCTAGGAGATGGGCTCTACTTTTTTGTTAAGATAATGGGTATTACAATCAGCAATGTTCGTCGCAGATTAAAGAACAAGAATATCAGTCCCGGTAAATTGGACATCCTATGCAGTTTTTTCCTGTTTATACCGAAATGCTGCTAAAATAATATTACAGCTTCAGTTGCGCTACTTCTTAACTGTACTTCTTTCCTAGCAGTTCATTACCAGAAGAAGCTCTTTGATGAACAAAAACAAAATAAATTCTTCCTCGGAGAGACCATACCTTCATGGCTAGGCATCATTGGATATGTAATCTTCTCTGTTATCTCCATAATTGCGGTGCCAATCATATTCCCCCAGCTTAAGTGGTACTATGTTGTCATGTCGTATGTTCTTGCTCCATCCTTAGCATTTTGCAATGCTTACGGAGCTGGCCTTACCGATATAAACATGGCGTATAATTACGGGAAAGCTGCCCTCTTTGTGCTAGCTGCAATATCCGGGAGAGAAAATGGAGTGGTGGCAGCACTTGTCGGAGGCGGCCTTGTCAAATCTGTTATTTCTGTTTCTTGCATCCTGATTCAGGATTTCAAAACAGCACATTTGACTTTCACCTCCCCAAGAGCAATGTTTTTGAACCAAGTTATTGGCACCGCAATCGGCTGCGTGGTGGCTCCTGGTAGCTTCTTCCTGTTCTACAAGGCATTTGATGTTGGAAATCCTTCCGGAGACTTTAAGGCTCCTCATGCCTTAATTTTCAGGAACATGGCAATCATAGGTGTTGAGGGTTTCTCAGCTCTGCCCCAATATTGCTTGCAGCTCTGCTATGGCTTCTTTGCTTTTGCAATCGCAGTTAACCTAGTGAGAGATTTTTCGCCGCGGAAGATCGGACAATGGGTGCCTCTTCCATTGGTCATGGCCGTGCCATTTGTCATTGGAGCTTCCTTTGCCATTGATATGTGTGTTGGAAGTTTGATCGTTTTCGTATGGCATAAACGAAACACCAGCAAGGCCGAGTTCATGATCCCTGCTGTTGCCTCAGGATTAATCTGTGGAGAAGGGCTGTGGACTCTTCCAGCTGCTATCCTTGCTTTGGCCAAGATAAAGCCGCCCATCTGCATGAACTTCGTGGCTTCCTAGAAAAACTTCCTCGACACAAAGATTCAAGAACAGCAACAGAGAGTTAAATATGTAATTTAATTTGTCTAAGCTATTCAGGAATATAATGCTTCGACTAAAATTCTATCATACGCCAGTAGAAAGTATTTGAATGACCGAATTCAAATTTCGACCGTCCACTTCAGAAATAATACTGTATTTTAGGATGAAACTAGCCGGCACGCAAGCATGATGCTGCGGGTCTATTTTCAAAATCTATCTTTATGGTAATTATAATAAATATTCATAAGAGTTTTAATAATTTAAATTTTAGGGGAAAAATATATTTTTTTAGTTAAAGCTTCCTTTCTTTATTTATATATTCTTTCTTGTTTTGGCAACAACTTGTCTATTTTATTAATAGCATGGTTTTTCATTAAGAAATTTATCATGGTTTGTACATTTATCATGGTTTGTACGGCAAGTTTTAATAAATAAAAAAACCATGTTTTGATAATAAGATTGTATATGAAAATAAAGAAATAATCAATTTGAAGAAATTATATAAAAATTCCACACTAAAATAATAACAAAATAAATATTTTATTCTCATTACATATTCATGGATAATTTTTCAAAATTGCATATTAGGTTCATATAATAATTCCTAATATTACTTATAAAAACTCTAATCTTATTTGAAAAGCATGATATTGCAGGATGACTTCTAAAATATTATTGTAAGTATTGCATTTAAGGATAATTTTGTTTTGAAATAAATAAAACAAAAGGCTTGAAAGATCAGGTATATGTCTTGTATTAAAAAAAGTCAACCATACCAAGCATGAAAGGTTAGGCTTGCATGTTTAGAGAATATATTACTTTTCAAATAATTTTTTATATTAAATTTTATATTTATAATTTTTTTATATATTTTAAAAATTAATTTTAATATTAGTATATTAAAACGATTTAAAACATACAAAATACATTAAATTTTAATAAAAAAATTAATTTTTTTAAGAATACAGTTTACACCATGTTCCCAACGGTGCTAGAAAAAAGCCAGCTAATTCTTTTTTTAAAAGAAAAGAAAAAAACATGCGGCAGTCACGTTTCCATATTAATAATTACAGACAACTACAATATAGTAAAAAAAATAAGAAGAAAAGGAAGAAGCAGCAGCAGCAGCAATGCATGCACCGAATTGGAGTTCATGGGTTGCACAAGCTTCAATGCAGTGCTGCGTTCCGGTAAAAAAATATAGCTTCCTAATTACACAACAAATTACAATCCTCTGGCTAATCGGAAATTGTAATTCTGGGAAATGATGCTTTAATTTGCTTACTGCAGAATTTAAACAAGTAAAACTAAAATTGGTGGTAAATTAAATCATCTACTAGAAATTATTAAAGGCAAAAGAGGACCAAGTAAATATTAAATCCAGCCACTGGGAACTGATGGAAAATATTTAAAGGCGAGTTTGGCTATCCTCAGTGAGCAAGAAATTATTAAAGGAAAAAAAAAGGACCAGGTCCTGGTTCATCCCAATTCCCAGTATAAGAATTTTGAGTCAGAATCGTTGCATGAAATCGCAGTGCTCGATCAAAACCTAAAAGTGACAATACTGAAACTGGTACCGCCAGCGTAAACGCCCTACAGGAGCATGTTTTTTTGGCTGGCTTTTATATGTGTTTGTGTTTTCTAAATTTTTTAATTATTTTTTATTATATTTTTAAATTGTTTTAATATGTTGATGTTAAAAATAAATTTTTTAAAAATAAAAAAATATTATTTTAATGTATTTTTAAATAAAAAATATTTTAAAAAATAATAATTATCATAGTTTCAAATACCACCTAAGATTAGTATTGTATCATTAGCTCAATGCAGCTTGAATTAATTTTTTTAATATAATAATTTTTTAAGTATTTTTAATGTTTTTCTTGTAGAAAAATTCTTTAATTGTATGGGAATTAACTTGATGTGACTCAGTTAACTTAGCGGGTTTAAAAACAACCTGAATAATCAATAAAAACATAATTTCACTCAAAATAAATATTCAAAATGAGATTTTTTTTTAATAAATATTGATATAATAACATATTGAATCAATTTGGGTCAACTCAAGTTAACCTATCATTCCGCAACCTGGGTTATAAGATCATAATAATCTTGTAAAAAACAAATCAAAATAAGTTATGAAACATATTTTTTAATAAACTCAATATTGAAAGATAAAAATAATAAAATAAAATAAAATGACCTTAGTCAACTTAAGTTAACTTACTAAACCCACAACTCGGATCATGCATGAGATCAAGATTACTCAATAGAAAATTTAATTTTTAATCAATCTAGTGTTAAAATAAAAAATTGAAAAAAGATTTGATTAAAAAAAACTCGAGTCAACTTATTAAACTTGCAACATAAATAATGAGATAAAAATAATCTCATATAAAGCAAACCAAAACTAATAACAAAGCCAAAACTGTAACCTAAGTAAAGAGATAAGGATAATCTCATATAAAGCAAACCGAAACAAATGACAAAGCCTAATTGTCAATCAACTCAATCTTAAATGATGAAATTGAAAGAAAAAAAATCAATTAGAAAAAGGAAAAAAACTCAAGTCTACTGAATTAACTCATCAAACTTGCGGTTCAGGTCATAAAACTAAGATAGTCTCATAAAAAAATTGAATAACAATTATGAATTCAATCCCCAATAAACTTAATATTAAAGGATATAATTAAAATTAAAAAATTGGTTTAAAAAAAAACACCAAAAAATGACTTAAATCAATTCAGGTTAATTAACTAAACCTGTGATCCAAGTCATAAAACGAGTATAACCTTATAGAAAGTAAACAAAAAAAAACTATAAAGCCTAATTCTCAACCAACTCATTGCTAAATGATGAATTTTAAAAAAATCAACTAGAAAAAAAGAAAAACTCGAGTTAATTAAGTCAATCCGTTAAACTCATAGTCTGGATCATAAAATTATGATAACTTCATAAAAAATAAATTAAAAAAATAATATAATTCATTTCTCAATAAATCTAATGTTGAATAATAAAAATAAAATAATAAAAAAAATATTATCATATTGAATATATTTTGTGAGGAGATACAATAAAATCCTCATCTCTTTTAGTTTTTTTAATAAATTAGTGACTCGCAAGCAAAATGTTTTTCAATATTAAAGAAAAATGCTAAGAAAAAGAAATTTGAGATTGTTCAATTAGTAATTTAAATGACATGATTAAAAAACATATGATAATAATAATAAATACATAAATAAAAAACATGACAATTAAAAAAAATATAAAAAAACTCAATCTAAATCAATATAGAATGTAAAACAACTCAATGATAAAAGATAAAATACAAAAATAAAAAAAAGGATAAAAAGAACTTGATCTGAGCTAACGTGTATCATAAAATAATTTAATGATAAAAAATAAAGATAATAAAAAATAAAATAAAAAAATATTATTAGATCAAGTTAACTTATAACTAATTATATTTTATTAGTTACTTTATAGGAATTATTGTTTTTGGCACAGGACTCATTTTAAATAAACAAAGATACAACTAAAAATTAAAAAAAAATTAAATAGAAATATTCTTACCAATTTTATCACTTTTAATGGTATATAAATATTATAGTTTTTTTATGTTTTTTTATAAACAATTAATAGAATATGAGAATATTTTTCAATAACGTCTGGCCAGGCTATGGGAATCTGTTCGTTTCTTTGCCTTAAAACCTAAATTCGAAGACAGCTCAAAATGTGTCATTATTATAAATCTGGGCTTTTAAATATATCATGTTGGCCCAGCCAAAAAGTGACCTGGGGAAGCTTGAACGTTACAACCCCCTTTCATTAAAATCCCTTTACTTCTTCTCTACAGAAAGCATCGGAATCCTCCAGTTCATTCATAACCAACAAAGAAGACTAGGGAGACCCCGCCGCAATATAGCGGTATATAAAGCCCTCAATTCCCATTCCCTTTCCTCTGGTGCAAAAAACTGTCTCTCTCCTCTCTAAAAACAGCGGCAAGATATATAATTTAGAAGTGAAAGATGGGTATGGTCGTGGTGATCTCTTTGCCTTTGATAATCTTTTGCCTGCTTCTTGGTTTTGGATGTTACTACTTGGGGAGGCACAAGGGAAGACAAGATACCCATACAAATGCTCAGGTATTTGGAGATCCTATTCCACCACCTGGGTTTGCTAGTACGCCACCTCCTCCACCTCATACCAAGCCAGACAACTCGCACAGTGTTTAGGCTGACTTTTTTTTTTTTTTTTTGGTTTTGATTTGTTTTCCACTGTATTATATGGGGGTATAGAGAGTGATTGTTTATGCTGTTGAGATGTATGGTGTGGTTTTTAGCATTATTTCGTGTGTGCATTTTGAGGTGAAAAATTGGCCCAATTGAACTGTGTAATATACGGGTTGGCTGTTGTATATTGTTTTTCTCTGCTCATTTTGTTTCACAAAGTGCTTGCCACCATCCCAAATGACTCTCTTTCTTTCATGCTAGCAAGGGAGATTGGGAAGAGTTTTAAGAAGCCCTGGGGGAAACAAGACATTTTAAAATAACCATGTAAAGAAAACTATGAGTCAGTCTGTGTATTCTGTAACTTATCTCTAAATCTGAGGAATCTTTATCATGTAAGCTCCTATAACAGTTGAACTGGATCAGTCAATTCAAATACTTTGAACCTATCTGTTAGTTTACAATGGATACCACCAATTCTTTTGTTGCATTTGGTTAGAATCCTCCCATTTCCTTTGGTTAGAACCCCTCACAACCCCAAAATCCTTTCCAGATGCACCATGTCAAGATGGCTGCCTAATCAATGTTGCATTTTGGCTGCAGAAGCCAGCAGGATGGACTTACATCATTTGTTCAGTACTCCCAATAATATTATCATCCTTTCTCAGGCTGATTACTAAACATAATAAGCCATTCCTACTTCAATCAAAGATGTACGAGAAACCCCTAGTGCTGTGGATGGGCTTCGACAGTTCTGTCTCAAGAGACCATGTGCAATGTTAATGACAAATTTCTTCACAAGTGATGATGTTTCCCTCACCAAGACAGAGTATTTCCCATCATATATGCCATACCAGCTTCCCTGGCACCCTCCAGTCCCACTTCACACGCCACAAAATCTTAAAAATCTTACTCTTTTGCGTCTAGTCTCTGACCCAGCCCCAGACCCATTCTCAAGTCCCGCATCCCGTGCTAACATCATCCAGTACATGTTTGATTCCTGACAAAGTAGAGTCATTTCATTCCCGAGTCTCTAGCATCACCATCACTCTGGTGCCGCTAGAACTCTGCCACAGTTTCAATCAGGCTAGTCTCAAAAGCATGACTGTTCTTCCTTCCTTCGCAACCTGACAATGCACAGGTGGAGACGGAACTCTGGGGGGACCAATCCGGCTTACAATAAATCGCTGATTGGCAGAAAACTCTTGGAATTGTCAGGTACTGAAATGTTACAATTATGAGGACATGATGGAAGGCGGGAACGTTGGTGACAAAATGCGAAAACATTGGTGGGATCTCTGACAGCACATTTGTATAGACTAGGCCAACACCACGAACACGATTTATACCAATGTTTGTGCCCAGACAAAGAAGCATATCCAAAGACGTTCTGTTATGTGACTCGAATGATTGTTTTTGTAACGTAACATAATGCCAGATGTACATCACAGACAAAACTATCAGGGAGAAAATGAGAGGGAGCCAGCTTCCTTTGGCCTCTGGCAGGCGGGAAGAAGACAAGTAGAGCAATCCAAAAACAATTACAAAAGTAAAGGCTTCCAGAATAAACCCCCGCTTCCACAGCGTAACAATGACAAGAAACATCAAGCAGGTGGTAACAAACGTTACAATGATAACTGCAAGACCTGGTACAAAGAGATAAACTTATCAAATCGCTAACTTAATGGGAGAGGGAGGGAGGGAGGGAAGGAGGCATGTACCATATACATCGCCGATCATTTCTGTGTCCCTGAAGCCGATCAAAAACAAGAAGGCACGAAACCATCACGATCCAGTTTATCTCCGGTAAATGAGAAATTACCAATAAAACAATAGCAGGCGAAACTGAGAAATTAAGCAGCAGCATGCTTCCCATTCACAAAATAAACCAATAGCAGGACTAGTGTCCTCCTGGTAAATCATATGTACTAGAAAAGATTGGAAATAAAAATGTGAAAAGGACCGGCCCTATCAAAGATCCCATGCCTGGAAATTTGGGCTTTGTAGACCATTAAGAACTTGCAGACGAAGCTCGACATTCAATGTTGAATAGAGTAGATGATCCTCATGAGAAAGATTTTTAGCTAATTCACTGGCACTTGGAGCAAAATCTTATATGAAGAATCCATAAAATTATAGCAAAATCAGAAAAATAAATGCATGCTGAAAACAATAGCAAGAAGTAGCAGCAGGTCTCTGCCGCTCAGGAGCACAAATTGAAGAAGTTCAAAACAATATCTCATGTTAGTTGAAAATACAAGCATTTTATTATAGGACAAATACAATCTCATTTGACAAGAGAAACACAAAACAACTTCTCAATCACATGGGACGCTCTCTTGACTTAAAATTATTCAAATTTAGTTCCATGGATGCAGAATTAATTCCAGATACAAGTACAAACAAATAAATTGGAATTGGAAGAAGCAATAAAAAAAGATCGTACCAGGGATCACTCTGTAAAAGCTTCTCTGAAGATCCACTTTGTGTTTAGAGAGATAAGCAGCTTCACCCATATAAGCCAGAATCAAGCAAGCAAGGATAATTAACTGTAGTGAAAGCAATCTGCTCGTGTAAGGACAAACAAGTCAAAAAGGGAAGGAAATTGTTGCCAAAAATCAGCGTGCATGACCTGGACAGGGTTAATATAGATGATCATTAAACAAACAAAACGACTATGTTTCTAATTGTCTTCACGAACATAGCACACAGTCCAAAGAAAGCACCCCAAGAATTTCTTCGTCCTCGTGAAGTCTGGATCTCCCTGAAAACCTACTCGTGTAAATGCCAAAAAACCCAGTCAGAGAGGAAAACTCAGAATAAACAACTCTCGCAGGTTTAGAAAATTATAAGAAAAGTCATAAATCTTGTGTCTATATTACCTTATTTATCACAAACACTTTACTTTGTTTTCTGCCACTAACAATCTTTAAATTATTGTGAATCCTAACTGGAACATGTTTCTTTTCATTGTTTTTTTTAATTATTTTTCTATTTTAATTTTGTTTTTAATATTAAATAATTTAATAATTAAACTTTATGGTTTTATTTCATTTTTATTTTATAGGATTATTCTATTATCATAACTAAATCATACATATCTAGCATTAGATATTTTTTGATTTTTTTCTCAATTTATTTACTACTATTATATTTTTTTTAATTCATGTTATTATATTAATCAAGTTTATTGGCCCTATTTAAATCAATAACTCAAGTCTTATATTTTATTTTTTTATTTTTTATATAAATGCTTGCATTGCTTTAGCATTTTTTTAATGTTTGAAAACAATTGGGTTAGCCAATAGCATTAAGTGGATCACTAATATAGTAATTTTTTAAAAGCAAATGAAATATTTATTTTTTTAATTTTTATTGTATTTTTTTATATAATTTTTCTCAAATTTGTTATTGTTATAGTTTTTTTTTAATAAATGCACGTCTAAAATATCAATTTTTTGTTTTGCTTTTATTTTTTTCTATTAAAAGCTGCTTTAAATATTTTTTAAGAAAAAAATGCTTGTAATAAAAAAAATATCAAAATAAAAGAATGCATTAATAAGGGATAGAGATTTTGATTTAAAATATAGTTTTTATTGCTTATAATTTCTTTGCAATAATCAACATGACTAAAGAAATATTTGTTTATTTAAAAACATATTGATAAAAAAAAGGAATTTATATTAACAATCACTTCTTTTTATATATTTAAATTTTATTTACTCTTCTTATAAAAATTAATTTGTATTGTTATATAATTAAATAATTTTTTTTGAAGAGTTTACTGCAT
Organism: Populus euphratica; assembly: GCF_000495115.2. Classification (NCBI taxonomy): domain Eukaryota; kingdom Viridiplantae; phylum Streptophyta; class Magnoliopsida; order Malpighiales; family Salicaceae; genus Populus; species Populus euphratica. The sequence continues at coordinate 23,249 of NW_011500718.1, forward strand.
TACAAGATAAAATATTTTGATTTATATCTATCTTTTAACTTTTCATTTTAATTTTTAATAGCACTAACAATTTTTTTGCAATTTATTGATTCATATAACTTTTACTTTATTTTATTAAATACATGCATTAATTTATCAATTTTAAATTATAATTTTTCATGATATCATAAAATACTTTCACAATAATTTTGTATTGTTTTTTATTAGAAATTAACTTGAAATTTTAGCTTTGCTAGTGATATTACAACAGAAAAAGAAAGATATATAGTATAGTCTCTTAAACTACATAAAAGTTCAAGCATACAAATCAAGGAATTTTTATAGGACTGTGGGAAGAAAGATCCTGTAGATGGATTTCGCTCTGCATTTCATCCTGCAAGTAGGGCACTTCTTCTGAACAGCTAGTGCTTTTTTAATGCAGTTCTTGCAGAAAATATGACCACATTTTGTTGATGTTGCGTCTTGTAACTCATCCATACAAATTGGGCAACGAAACGCAGGTGCCGCTAGTGGTGGCACGGCCTGGGACAATCCAGAAACTTGGGCTGGTGGTTCCGTCTGAGAAAATCCAGGGAATTGGGGTGGTGGCATAGTTTGACACAATCCGGGTAATTGGGGTGATGACACAGGCTGGGACAGCAATCCATGGAATTGGAGCACACTCCTAGCCTGCCAAACCAAATAACATTGGTTAGAGTTTAAGTTTTTAATGGTTCCTAGAAGTTTCCAAGTACTTGACAACAAAGTTGAAAGATAGCTAAATTGAGGTTACAGGAAATCGAATATATAGTGAATAACAGCGTGAACCTGATTGACGATATTTATGTTTTCCCTTGTTGCATCAGTATTTCTCCTAGCTTTCTTCCTGGCCTGCTAAGAGGGAGATCATTTTTAAAGACAACCAGATACTCGAAGAACACGAGCCAAATCATTAACATTGTGTCAAGTGTCATACTTGGTCAAACATGCTGGGCGAGATTATAGCAATATCATCATCAATGACCTCAACATCTTGTGTAGTTTGATGTTGTCTAGTCAGTCCATACACTTCAGCTTGAAAATTAAGAGGATGACAAGGAAAGTACATGCGATGGAGAGGCATATTGTTCTGAATCGGAGGTGGATAGTTGAGATCAGAGTGCCGAAAGTAAATTCGCTCGGCTTCCCACAAATCATCTTCCAGACGATCTGTATTCCCCAGTAAATCCATAGGTCTCCGTTGTCCAGAAACACCTTGTTGTCGTCTTAGTTCTCCACAAAAATCATGTTGTTGTCAAAATTCTCCTGTAAATTCATGTTGTGTACTCAAAGACACCTAAAATTCCTGGTTACAAACAAGAAATTAAGGCATGCTGAGAAAAAAAAAACATATTCTGAGTATAATACAACCAAATCTATATCTTATTAATCCCATAGCAGATATCAAACCAACCAGGTAAACTTACGAAATTCCATTGCAAGTATAGTATCATATTTCATAAAGTTATGAAGAATTGTGCAATTTCAAATAACTAACTGAATATTGCATTCCCTGTCCTGTGATGATGAGCAATTGTTTAATAAGAGTTCCGTACTTTAAGCAACTAAAGGCCTCAAGTGAATCTGTGAATTGATTTAATCGCTTCTTCAAGTAAACCAAGAGCCTTTATCCATAAACAACTGCAAGCTATAGATGACGGTTTTATACTGATTCTCAAGAAAAAGGAGAAAAATTGATGGTTTTATGCTGCAGTCGCAAATTTATTCATAGCAGGTATAAAATAAAAGACAAATTTAGAGTATAATATAACTAAAATCAAGAGATACTAAAATAACAGGAGAAATTTCTTCAGATTCCATTATCCTGAGAGCGAACTGATCATATATATATATATATGCATGTTCTAGCCGGAGGTAACATGACGATTTAGAATTAACAGCGCTTGATTGAGTCCTAAGAAACCGTACAGTAGCGTATTGCTTAGCAGCATACATAAACACACGCAAGCCAGTCCAAACAGAAAATTGCATCTCCATAATCATAAAAGAATGCAGAAGTAATAAAGATTTCTTTTTTGTTTGCCGATTCTTCTTGATCATAGAAATCACACCATGAAACATCGTTTTGAACTTGAAAATCATAGTTTTGAAGATATCCTTTACCACATTAAAAAATTAATAAAGGCCTAAGCTAGCAGCAAGCCCCAGTATATAAACCCTACTAATTAATCCCATGGCAGCCAAAAACAAAACATGTAAATTAAGAAGATAAACAAAAATAATGAAGATGGATGATACCTGAGGGTGCAGCTGCTGGACAAACATATTTTGAAAGAAGGGAGACATCATTGACAATGGTTTTTATGCCTCCTGCGAAGGATCAATTTATAGCAAACAAAAACTCTCCGAGCTTTATGACTATTTGGGAAAGAGACTGTGTGCTTCCTTTTTTGTACATTAGTCCATTATATTTTAAGAAAAACTGATCAGCTCGTTCATCGGGAGGTATCTGTACTCTTGAAATAGAATATATATTTTATTTTTTTTTAAGAAGAAATACATGTCACCGTGCCCAGTTGGGTAATATGGGTTTTCTTATTTAATTTTCATGGGCTAAATTTTTCTATACCAAGTACCTTGGAATCAGTGTCCGAACATGTTAACTAGATACATGAATGAATAAATTAAAAAAAAATAGAAAGTATATGTATTAATTTAAAATACAATGAATTTATTAGAAAAATAAAAAATATCATTTACACGTATTTTTACTTTAAACATTAAAAAATAATATATCTTATCCTCGGAGTACTATAGCGAGGAAAAGGTGATGCATATAAAATTCACAAGAATGGTTATAAATATGCCAATGAGAAGAAGATTAGCCAACAAATTACCTAGAGCTGGAAAATGGAACGTGTCATCATGCCAGCTCATATTCTACTGCTTTTTGGCCCAAGATAAGCCCAGGCCCATTTCCTTGTGAGTTCGTACCATATAGTGCTGGTCCAGGTGTCGGCCCGTTGCAATTAATTCTTATGATATTTTTAATGACTTATTTCTTTTAATTAAATGGAAGAAAGGAATAAGAAAATAAAAGAAAGTTAATTACCTCTTTTATTATTGAAAATCTATACATGTACTTGCATTATTAATGGAAATTTTTATCCCTAGCTCATTTTTTGTCTTATCTTTCCTATTTTTATTATTTCTATATTTTTTTGTTACATACAAGATACGTTATCTTAAATATTAATATTGTATTAATATAACAGGAGTGCTTTCTAATTCAACGGACCAAGTTGAGAATGACACAAATAACTTCTAAATTTATTTATTTTTTTTAAGTATTTTAAAAAAAAATTAAAATTTTTTATTTTTTATTTATTTTAAATTAATATATTTTAGTATTTTTAGATTATTTTGATGTGTTAATGTCAAAAATATTTTTTAAAAAATAAAAAAATATCATTTTAATATATTTTCAAGTAAAAAATATTTTAAAAATAACTATAATTATATTTTCTAACATGCTAACACTAATTGTAATCAATAGTGCTCTAATTAATTCGGGTATGAAACATATATATATATAAATTGCAAGATTAAATGATGCAAAAAAAAAAACTAAAAATTTTAATAATCCAATTAAGCGCCTTTTTTTTCTTTCTTTTTTGCTCTTTCTGTAATTGAAAAATATAATTAGAATAAGATTCTGCAATTTTCTTTCCAAAACAAATGAATAAATAAAGAGCCTAGTTGAACAAATAAAATATCCACACACGTGTACAATGATTTATATCTACAAGTCTACTCACTTCATTATTCATTGTTTTCAAAACCATAAGGTTCATTGGCCTTGGATCATCACATAGCAATACTATTTTGTTTCTTGCTTCTTCTTCTTCTTCTTCCCCCCTTTCTATATTTCCAACATTTTCTACATCCATTTAAATATTTTAATTACCAAAACGCCTTTTTACTTGTGTCATTTCCCTCCATATCAATTTTTCTAAATCAAATTAGAATTGAAATCATCTTCTTTTCTTAAAAAAAGAAGAGAGGAGAATGATTTTTAAGTTTTGTTTGTTTGGTATAAAATATTTTTATTTAAAATATTTTACATATAAATATTTTTAATGATGATGATGAGATAATAGTGATGATATAGCAATAGTAATTATAAAATAATAATGATAAAAAAAGAGATAATAATACTAGTGATAGTGTTATAAAGATATGGTTGTAATAAAACTACAATGAAGATGAAAAAGATAATTGCAGTGGTGGTGAGTGAGCAGAAAAAGATGATATGATAATGAAGATGATAATAATAATTAGATGATGGTGTATAAAAAAAAGAAGAAGAAGATAGTTGTGATGTAATGATAAAAATATAGGAATTATTAGTGAAATGATGGTGATAATAAAATAGAGATGATGATTAAAATAATAACATATATTATAAGTAGATTATTATTTATAAAAAAATTTACAAGATTTCATGAGCTAAAAATATTTTTCAATAAATAAAATAAATGAATTAAATTTAAAAATTGATTGTAAAATACTTTCCAAGAAATGATTATAAAATAATCTATAAAAACTTTTCTTATAAAATATTTTAAACCAAAGAACGTACCTTGAACCTGTAACTCTCATGCATTGTGAATCTCGCTACTATCTATAGATTCTAGACAGCATAGGCGGTCCAAATGTACTGAAGGATTGAAACAAAGCATAAGATGTTGACATTTAAGAATGGAAAAAAATAAATAAAAGGGAGAGAAGAATAATCAATGCCAAACAGACCGTTACCATGCAATCAGCATAAATAAGATGGTTTGGACTCAACTGATGTTAGCACTCCAAAGGAGAGCTGTATGAAAAATCAAAAAACATATTATCAAAATAGCAATAATTTATTAATTTTGAGTCTTTAAGAGAATAGTTATATAACATGTTAAAATTATTTTTTTCAAAATAAATAGTCATTCTTGTATTTTTTATAAAAAATACAATAAAAGGAAAATATTAACTTTCTTTTTTCTAATTTTTTTATTCCATTTAAAATACAAAATGACTTCTTAAATTATTATTTTTATTTGAGTAGCATAAAAGGAAAAAAAAAAAGAAGCTAAATTAAACTATTTTAAATGTTATATATTAATAATTTGACTTTTGCCATGAAAATATCCCTTTTGATTTGCAAAAATCTCTTATCCTTCCAATCTTTTCCTTCCTTTTTTTTTTTTTTAAATGCTAATAAACCAAACATATTCTCTCCCTCCCTCCCTATTAAACTGTTTTGCCCTTCGTCTGAACCAGGCACGATGGCCTCTAACGCATGGCGCAAACTCAAAAAAACCCTCAAGTCAAGGCTCTCATTTCTCTCCACCCCCAGGTCCCCCGCCAACCACACAACTGCCACCACCGAAATTCCCCGCGTCACCACCGCTACTCCTCCCCTACTTCCAACAATATCATCATCATCCTCGTTCAGTTCTCGTCTCTCGCGTAGCTTCAGTCTCCACTCTTCTCCAGTAATCATCCCCTCTCTCCCTCTCGTTTTTGCTTTTGTTAGCGTTGACATAATACTATGATTTATTTTTTTAACTGCCCGGTGACCGGAGTTTTTCTCTTTTTACTTGCCGCGTAAAAACTGAGTTTTGTGACTTGGTATTTTTGTGAGTTCGGCATCCATAGCTGAGTTTGAAGTCTGACGACGATGCCCTTGTGTTTCTCTAGTGTTCTAAGTTTTGTTCCTGGTCTGAGTAGGGGTGTTTTGGTAAGAGTGGGTGAAGCTTGCTTAGAAGATCACGTTTCTCATGTGATGCAGTAAATGGACCATTGGAATATCATTGAAGTACCAGCTGCTGGGGGTAGTTGAAATTTGCATTTAATTATTTTGATTGTGGTGCTTGGAAGCTTCACAAAGTCAATGATTTAATTGAATGCGCTGTTTACTAAGATCACAAACCTAACTAAGTAATTAGAGAGTAAATTGTTGTTTTATTTACTGCATGAAAATTAGGAGTGTTTACTAAGATCACAAACCTAACTAAGTAATTAGAGAGTAAATTTTTTTTTTATTAACTGCATGAAAATCAGGACAGTGGCACATGGTATTGTTTATGGTTTGGGGTCAAGTGGGGACGTCAAGGTTAAAATGGTTGTCTTTAAGGCTTGACTTTTTGAGAAGCATGCTATTGTTGCTTTTTTGAAGCTTGAAAGGAACCATTTTTGTTTTGTGTACAATAGGAATACATTAATGAAATCGAATATTGTGTTAGCTTTGCAAGTTTTTGGTTGAAAAGTCAGATCAACACAATAATGTCCTGCGTGTTTCATGATTGTCTTTTAAGTCAAAAGTTTAAAGGTAATTTAATGAAGTTATACTTTTATTTCCAAGTGGTTCAGGCTTGAGATGCTTAGCCTAGCTTGCTTTTTGTTAAATCCAGTGATGCTTAATTAATGAGAAACTTGAAATTCATAGTTTAGGTATAGAAGGTCTCCATTGGCTCATAGATGAATGCTTTTATGAGCCTTTTGAATCTTGATTGTGGTGTTGAAATGCCATAAACTTGATTGCCTACTTGGCTTTTGGTTCTGAACGTCTTTAAATAGTCATCAATGTTCTTGACACGGTGAAGGTAGAAGGATATTGTGAAAAAAACAAATAAACAAATTGTTCCTTGGTTAGCTGGATATTACATAATCAAAATTGAGGAACTTGTGCTGATAAAACAAAAATTGGCATTCATTTGATTTGATGGTCTACATTGGCATAATAGAATTCATGCTGTTAAATTTGCTGAGATTTTTACTCTTTAACTTTTCCTATAATTTTGCTCATTATCGCAGAAAAAATGTGCCATTTGCTTGACGAGTTTGAAAAAAGGGCAAGGCCAAGCCATCTTTTATGCTGAGTGTTCTCACCCTTTCCACTTCAATTGCATTGCTGACAGTGTCAAGCATGGTAATCTCAGATGCCCTGTTTGCCGCTCCAAATGGAAAGATGTACCTTTTCAAGCGCCAAAAAATGTCCCCAGTTTTCAACGCAGTGGTTCATTGCATTCTTATGTACCTAATGCATCTCCAGTTCATATTGAGCCGGATCACTTCTCAGACGATGAACTAGTCCCAGATGTTTCTCAAGGTCAACCCTCTTCATCTCGACCCCATGCTATAACTGTGAAGACTTTACCAGGGTATCCTGCTGTTTCTGCTTCGGAATCTTTCTCTAAGTTTGGTGTTCTTGTCCGTGTTCTCGCTCCTCCACTTGATAATACTCTACATCATCACCGTGCACCAATTGATATTGTAAATGTGTTGGATGTTAGTGGTAGCATGGCAGGCAAGCTGATACTTCTCAAGCGTGCTGTCAACTTTATCATACAAAACTTAGGCCCTTCAGATCGACTTTCGATTGTGACTTTCTCTTCATCAGCTCGAAGAATCTTACCACTTAGAACAATGTCTGGAAGCGGCCGTGAAGATGCCATAAGTGTTGTAAACTCTCTTTCAGCAACTGGCGGAACTAATATTGTTGCGGGGCTCAGGAAAGGGGTTCGGGTTCTGGAAGAACGGCGTCAACATAATTCAATTGCAAGCATTATCCTTTTATCTGATGGTTGTGATACACAAAGTCACAATACTCATAATAGATTGGAATATCTAAAGTTGTTACCGACTTCAATTTTTCCTAGCAATAATGCATCTGGAGAGGAGTCTCGGCAGCCAACTTTCCCAATTCATACGTTTGGGTTTGGATTGGATCATGATTCTGCTGCAATGCATGCTATATCTGATGAATCCGGCGGCACATTTTCCTTCATTGAGTCCATTGACATTTTACAAGATGCTTTTGCAAGATGCATTGGCGGTCTTACAAGTATTGTGGCTCGGGACGTTCAACTCAAAGTTAGGTCAGCATCACCAGGAGTGCAGATTTTGTCGACCCCTTCTGGGAGACACAAGAATAAAATTTTTGATCAGGGACACCAAGCTACGATTGATATCGGAGATTTATATGCAGAAGAGGAGAAGAATTTTTTAGTGCTCCTCTCAATTCCTGTATTTCCAACTGTTGATGGTGAGGAAATGTTGGAAAACATGCCATTGGTGGATGTTTCAGGCTTTCAGAAAGATTCGGTGTCGACGGATACAGTCGAAGTAGAAGGTGAGAGAGTTGAGATACGACGGCCTCAGTTTTTATCTTCTACTGATCGGGTACCGTGTTTGGAGGTTGATAGGCAAAGAAATCGTTTGCTAGTGACAGAAACTATTGCCAAGACACAAAGGATGGCTGAAATGGGAGATTTAAAGGGTGCACAGGCTCTTCTGGCAGAGCAACTATCCACTCTTCTGTCTACAGCTTCTGCCCAAGCAGGAGATTATCTATGTAATCGGCTAGAAGCTGAGTTGAAAGAAACCAGGAAGAGAATGGAAACCAGGGAATTATATGAACGCTCTGGGCGTGCATATGTTCTTTCGGGAATGAGTTCTCACTCATGGCAAAGGGCTGCAACTAGGGGTCCCTCAATGCCAATCTCGTCAGGTGGGAACTCAGATATGAGGACTACCACTAGCTATGAAACACCATCTATGACTACCATGGTAACGAAGTCACAAAATTTGAACTTGGCACCTAGAGAGTAGCTTACCACAGCAACAGTTTGATTGATCAGCATCCATATGCATTTACTACTAACACGAGCTAGAAACTCTTCAAGTATTTTATAATTTTGATAGCTTAGTGGTAGGTTAATGAAATCAATTTTAAGGATTCGAACTAAAATAGTCTTGCTTTTTTCTTTGATTTTCATTTTGTGGATTGCCTCGGGAGTTGTACATGAATATTGAATCACAAGATGTATTACATCACTGGTTTGGTTTGAGGTTTATCGCTTCAAGGCAAAAAGTGAACCGGTGTCTGATAAAATATTTTTCTAAATATATTTTAAATCATTTAATTTTAATGAATTTAAATCAAAATAAACAAAAATCTAAGGCATTTACATACAAAACCTAAATGCTTCGGCCTAGCCCATATAAAATAAGGTTAAGCGTGCGGGAGTCTACAAGGCTAATCTCGGGACGGCCAACGTGTGATGTTCATTGTTTTTTTTTTTTTTTAAATGACATTTTTTATCTAAAAAATTCATTGTCAACCTTTTTTTCACCCGAATATATATATATATATAAAATTCTTGTAGGTCTCAATAAACTCATTAATAATTTCAAAAAAAATAAAAAACCAATCTGATTTAAAAAATATTATCAAGCCCAATTTTTTCTATCAAGGGTAAAAACACCATGATCGTTGAATTGTGGTCATTCAACCATTTTTTCTCTCCTTTCATGTCTTCTTGTGACCCTCCCTCCTCTCTCTTAAATCTAGGACCAATCATGAACATAATGAAATCTTGAACAAAAACATAAAAGCCACCAAAAATAAAATAAACAAAAACCCTAGATACTAAATAATTAAAAGCACACCTGAAGCACCATGAACAAAAGATATAGAATTTTTTTTCAGTTTTAAATTTGATCCATAAATTTCAACTTCAATTATTTTGAGTAAATAAAACTAAATTTTATTTTGTCAAATAAAAAGTTGACTCAATATCAAAACTTTAGTTTGAAATTGTAAGAACCCCCCATCAAGCCAACCAAAACAAATCAAGTCCAATCTCGAATACTATTACAATCATCTCAAATACAATTAAAATCACTAGTTGTTTTAGTTTTTTTAATTAATTATATTATGTTGACACGTGTACGCAACTCAATATCCAGAGAAAAAAAGATCTCATCTTAATGCCCTCTTTATAAAATAGAATTCTGGGCAACAAAAGTCACAGCTAGTTTGTTTACCTTTGTACAAGACAAGCTCTCCTATTTCTTACCCCGTCATGCAGGGTTTCTAAATCACCACAAACTTGCTTCAGGCAGATGGCAATCTTATTATACATTATATATCTGGATTTTCAAAAAACCAGCATAGATGAGACTGACAGAAGCAGCATGCTCTAAGCATGATAATCAATCATATAGATTCTCCATCAAGCATTCAACATTCATCCTCGCAAGAAATTAGACAATCAGTCTCGTCATTTTTAAAAATTTTATAAACCGTACCACCAAAGCAAATAGAAAAATATCCCTTTCAGAAATGCTGCTCTTTTAGGGTCAAGCTGAATAATGTGCTGGCAATTTTTCAGGACGCCTTTTGAGCTCGTATGTGGATGTATGCCAGCTGAAAATTTCAACTAGACTTTCAAATTTTAGGCTTCTTTGGTGCACCAGAGAATCCAGTCTCAGGCTTGCGCTTTATCCCCAAGAAGTGCTCAACCTGGGAGGAAAAACAAAACAAAACCATGTATTAGTAGGCAGGCAGACATTGTGCAATAAAAATTCAAGGGTGCTAAAGTCAGAAAGCCCTTTCCCACAAGGGAAGGTAAAAGAAAAGGTGCGTGAGAGTTGTAGATTGTCCAAGTAACCTATCCAGAACCATTCTGAAAGACACTCAACATGTGTTGAACCTGAGCACACAACTTTCCTATCAAAGTAAAATCGTTTCTTGAAATAGGAACATCCAAACTGCCATAGGAAATAAGCCCTTGTGGTGGTAGGTTCGGACATAGTAACACAGGAGTCATGGTGAATGAGTTAAGGTCATGGATTAAATTGATGTTGTATAAGCTGAGGTCTAAAGACAGAAAAGCAGTTGTTTGCTTGCTGGGATCCGAGATTTTTGTTTCGGGAGTTTTTAGGAAGCAAGAAAATATAGGAATTTATGGATGATTTAAGATACCAGGGTTGGTGGTATCCAGGAAAACATTTGGGATAAAGAATAGTTTTGGCTCAATAAATTTCAAGAAACAGCAACAGCAACGGTAGAAATGGCACAGGGAATCAGATGGAATGGGGGAGGGGAATGAAGAGAAAGTCCTTCCAGGTATGCATGCTTCTAAAGCAAATCATAGTACTCACTATTGCATTATGAAAGAGTCCAACAATTCCCAGCACACACGTATTCAACTGTCCCAAAATGCACTTCATTTCGTTTCAATGACAGCATGTGTGCGTGAGAGTAAGTACGTGAGAGAGAGAGAGAGAGAGATGATAATGCAGGACATGAGTAATGCTAAATGGGTGCTGCTTGAAAACCGCTGATAGGATGAGGTGAACGTTAATGGTTCTGCCTGAACAGAAAGAAAAAAATTCCTAAAAAGTGAAAAAACCTACTGACACTAGAAAATTTCCGAAGGAACCAATGTCTGGTACTACTAATTAGTATTCACATCCAACAGTTCTCAATATGGATACAAACCACAACCACTAAAATTGTACAAGAAATCAGGTCGTTTTTTGCAACAAGCATGAGGCATCCACAGCACAGTGAAACATGCACGAAGCATGCTTTTTGAACAGCATTCTAACCATGCCAGTGCAAACAAATATATGAATCTGACTGACCTTTTTATCACCGAGCATGGGAGTTAAGCCTCCTGGGAAATCCTTCTCAACAGTTGCGAAGCCACTTCTAGGATCACTGGTTTGCCTGCAAATGAAAATCATAAAGAAAGGTGAATAAGAAAACTTTAGTGATACAGTCATACAGAAAGATAGATGCAGAAGAAATGATATTCTATAATCCTTAACTTTCTGAGTCTTATTTTGATATGTATCAAGGCATGATGAACCAAGAATTCAACAAAAATACAGTGGTTAAGTACATTTAAACCAACTGCAAAGTGAGAAATCTTTTCACGTCTATGAACTTATCACTGCAAAATGCAAATAATCATAAAGACTCAATTGAATAGCTGCTAAAGCTGCATTATATATCAACAAAAACATGTAAATACTCTTATCAATTGTTTTTAGGAGAAAAACTTGTGCTTGATGACTAGCATTTTTCTTCTTCAAACTATATCCCTTGCCTTTCATTAGTAACAGCTTATCTTTGACATATAAAATGGACATGTAAATCTTACCCTGGTTTAACATGACCACTGAGGACAAGGTAAGGTGTCTTTAATTGAGCTTGAGCTCCCCTCATCCGCTCCACAGACAGTGATGGTGTATCTGAATTTTTCATTTGCTTCAACTTCAATTCTTCCTGGTATTGTTTCATTCTCTTTTCTTGCTTCATTTTGCCAGGCCCCTTCCCATGGAATTTATGAGAAATCATTCGAAAGGCTTCCTTCGGAGTCATCTGTTATATATAATAAAACAACATAAAATAGTAAACTTTAGCTAGATAATCAGAGTCAGCATATAAAAACTTTAGCTGCAATGTACATAGAAAGTAAAGCATTGTAGGACTGAAGAACGCTGCCTCAGAGAAACTCTATGAGTGTACAAGGTCACTACAAAAGTCCAGAGTCTTTGACTAATTTATATTTAATAACCAGATGCATAAATAAATCTTTCACTTCTCTGAATTTTGGACATCAAAACAGATGAGTTTACGAAATAAGCAGTCCTATTGTCTAAAACCTCTTAAGCAATTAACCTGAACCCCCCCCCCCCCCCCCAAACCAGGAAAAAAAAAAAAAAACACCAACCAACTGGCACAGTAACAGCTCTGAAACACACCCCAAACCAGTGCCATTGCTCACTGATCAGCACCCAGAGACTCAAAGTCAGTCTGTGAGGCACAAATTCCAAGGTATAAACCTAACATCTTGCAATGACTATAGGATAGGCTAATAAAATGGTCGCTCCAAGCCTCAAATGAATTAATCAAAACACAATTATATGTCATAAAATTTTGGCCTACAACTCTCCTTTAATGGACCTGCTCATATGGAGGTCCCATCTCTGCACCGGGTGCATAATGGTAAAAAAAGTACAATAAAATTAAGGAATTCAAACACAACAGTAAGTGCAAAGTAAACAGATGATCAAGTGAAGTCCTTACAATTCGCCCAAATTCATCTGTCCTCTCGATGCGGATATCCTTGAACTTATTATCATTATTAGTACCAACATCATCATCTACGATACCAACAAGCTTGCTCTTTTTCTTGTCCATATTTCTGCCACCCCAGTCAATACTTTCTTTAAGTGTACCTCGCTCTTTAAGTAACTTCAGTGCACCAGATAATCCTTTCCCAACAGCAACCTCATGTATGGTTTCATCAGGAACTATCTCCTCATCCTCATTGACAGGATTTTCATCTTTACTATTGTCTGGAACTTCCATCCATCCACCAGCCTCGTCCTTTTGTTCTTCATCAGAAACTCTTGGTGGTTCATCTTCGTCCATGAAAACATCTTCGTTGTCAGGCTTGTGAACTTCTGAAATAGCAAAAGCACCCTTTTAAATTTTCTAATACAAGCAATGGTAACTTTACTTCAGGTATCAAAAAAAGCAATGGCAACAGAAAAATCAATGACCAAGATATATAGTATCCAACAACTAAAGCAGAAGATTTAGGATTCTAGCCCATCTCAAGCATCATAACAGGTCAGATTCACATATGACAATAATAATGCAATAAAATGGATGGGAAAGGATCACATTATAGGTGAATAGAGCAGTAGCATGTCAGCATTCCTCATAGAGAGTTAAGAACTAGCATAAGACCTTGAATGGCCATAAATGGTTGTGCACCTAAACATAATATATGCAAGATTGTCTGGTCTGCATACTGTTGTGCTAGCATACCCAATGCAACATAGATTGCTGTCAGAAACTTCTAGTTTTTTTTTTGTGATATTTTATGGGAAAAAGAAAAAAAAACAATAAGAAAAAAATACCTTCCGCAAGCTGAATAGCTGAGACAAACTCTTCCATCTCGGTGAACACAAGTTTGTTTTCATGTGACTCTCCAGTTTCAGGGTTTTTATCATCTGCAATTTGACTGCTTAAAGTGGTGGAGGCAAGGTGAGCAATTGCTAGAGGACCAGATGCTTCCGCCTCTTGCTTTTTAAGAGCTAATTTCCTTGCTCTTTCTAATGACTTGTAAAGATCCTCTTCATCATCTGCAAACACTAGATTTTCCTCTTCCTCCACTTTAGTTTGTAGAGTTTGATCTAGTCGCAGTGATTTTGATGCCTCGTCTGCTTTAGCATAAGCTGATTGGTAAGCATTGTTTCTCATTTCAGCCGCAGATCTCTCTTGTTCCTCTCTAATGGCCTGCCTTCTCCCATCTTTCCTAGAACCAAGATCTCCAATACCCAACCCTGCCGACACAGCTTCTGCTTCAAGGGCATCTATATCTAGCTTATCCTTCTTTCGCAAAGATTTCTTTTTCTTTGGCTTTTTAAACTTAAGCATCTCTTCATGAGTAAAGTAATCTGATGAGATCTTTCCAGATGAGTTTAGATCTTCCAAGCGAGCACTTGTGGAAGTACCTTGTAGCCTTCTGCGGAGCTGGAAATATTACAAAAAAGAAAAAATAATAAATAATAAATGGTCCCTTCATCAGAAATGCTAACAAAAACCGCACATATCTTCTCAATCTCTACTAAAAGAAGATCCAGAGTAACCACACATATCTTCTCAATCTATACTAAAAGAGAACCAGTGTACCTCCTCCAGCTTTTTCTCTGCTTCACCAGTGAAGCGGCCCCTTTCATCAAGAGTTATGCCCTGACAATAATCACCAATAGACAATGATCATTTTTTGCTAATAATTCAGAAACCACACTAGGGAGAGGAGGAAAAGGGAAAGGGGGAAATATCTAACCTCATCTGCATTGGCATCGTCATATTGCGGAAGCATTTTCTTCTCTGAAGCAGGATCATCATTGAACCTAAAATGTTAGGACATCTCAAAGTAGTTAGCAATTTTACAGAATTTAAAACTATGGTAGAACTTATTCTTGTAATATCAGCTTACTTGTCATCATAGATACCCGTCTTTTTCTTAGCAGCTTTATAAGCCTCATCCCGGCGCTTCTGCTCCCCAATTTCCACATTTTCAAGCATATCAACCTCTGCCACATCAGACCAAAAACCTCTGTTACACAAAAATGTTTTGTCATTTTAGGAAACTTGGCGCATAAAACATATGAAGGAAACACCAAACTATTTCTACCTTCATTGATGTCACCATCTGCAAGTATATTCTGATCTTTGAGTGTCAAAACAACAGCTCCGCCTTCCAATACCTTGTCAAGGCCATCAAGAACCTTGATTCCAGCTAGATTATCTATTAAAAGGTTCCGTCATAAAAATAAATCAATCTAACAACATTAGCCATAACTCGTAGCTAAAATATAACTGATTCAATCAGCCAGAAACAGAAATATAAAGACCTTAAAATTTCAACTATATGTAATTATGGCTTGGCTTCCAAGAATATGACCTTAGACTTGCCGATTACAATTCCAAGAGACTAAATTTGTGGGTTATAAAAACGTGACTAGTTGTAGATGTCCTCAAATGAAGCTTGAACATCTCATTTCTCAATGAAATTTTTTATGAACAAACAGATAAGAACATGTTCAACTCATTTGATCTAATGAAATTCAGATGATTATGAAAAACTACCAAGTTTAAACAAATGTATCGTCTATTCTAGATATGCTTTTAAACGACTGGCTAATGATAAAGAGGGGGCGGGGAATGCAGAAAGGATCATACAAGCATTATGCTGGTCTGCTTCCTCGTCATCACTGCCTCCTTGACCAATATTGTCCTGAGAAAATTTATAGCATAGTATCCACAATCAAAACTGCATGGAATAAATCATAATACATATGAAGTCAGAATACATGAAACACAGTAAAGAAGGAAACCTGCTCCTCAAAAATCTTTGAGAGATGCTTGGCTCTCGCCTTCGCAGCATGCTTGTTCTCCTCAATCTTGCGACTCCTACCAACCCATGCTAAAATGTCAGAACCAGCTTCAGACTTTTTCTTTGTTCTTTCTTCCTTCATCCTGCGGGGAAAAAAGAGGTATAAGTAGGGCATAGCTATAACATGAAGCTGGATGAACTTATAAATTGAAGAATATCAGGAAAATAAGAAGACTATCATCAAAATCAAGAAAAATGCTGCAAAGAAGCATAAAAGAAGTTAACACCAATACAGGAATTGTGGACACCAACAAAAAAGCAAAAGCAGGAAAATCTACAAGTAATAAAAAGGCACAAAATTATATTTTGATTGCACAAACCCACATTGGATGTGAGGAAAACCATCATCCATATGCAGAAAATTATAGATCACACAACAGTGGAATAGTACTGTGATTGCCCACCCTTTACCAGTTTGCCTCGCTAATCACCATACCATTAAAGATCTACAAAATGGCCATGACAAGAAAAGCAAGGGAGCAGAACCTACTGTCAAGAGATGCTCATTGCTCAATGGCAAGATCTTCTCTCATTGAATTTTACCTGGCATGTATGCATAAAAGAAACTGCATGCTCATTTTATCATGAGAGGAATTCTATGTAATTAGAAAAATTATAGAAACTCTTTCCTTAGTAATATAAAGTATTTATGTGAAGCAATCAGGAGCACCTGACACTGGCGTTACACATGAGAAACAAGAAAAGATAACTCTTGGAAGTAACAAACATCTAATTTAGACTGGTTACAGCTCGCAATAAATATAGTCGTCCAAAATAAATCCTCATAGCAAACATAAATTTCATCAAATTATACTAAAAATTATCCAAAATAGAAAGGAAAAATGCAAACCATAAAAATGAGAGCATCGGTGGTGATTGACTTACTTCAAAATGCGTTGCTCAAGCTCCGAGGCAGATGAGTGAGCACCTTCAGCACTCTGTTCACCTTCATCACGAAAAGAAACCTTCCCTTGTTTTCGATTATCCTTGTCCACTTCATCTTCATAATCCATCTGAACCTTGTCATCATAATCTTCCTCGTTGCCTTTTCTGCTAGCCCTATCCTTCTCTCTGGACCTCTCTTTATCTTGATCCGCTTCCCTGTCTCTCTCTCTCTCCTTGGTCTTCTCTCTCCCCCTCTCCCTCTCTTTATCATTATACCTGTCCTTCTCTCTATCCTTATGCTTCTCCTTCTCCTTCACTCTGTCCCTTTCCTTTTCCTTCTTTTCCCTATCCCTATCCCTCTCCCTTTCCTTTTCCTTCCCTCGATCTTTCCTATCCTTATCCTTCTCTCTAGACTTCTCTCGGTCATATTCTTTATCCTTCACCTTACTATCCCTGCTCTTATCTTTACCAACATCATTATCGCTGGTTTTCTTCGACCGTTCCCTGTCTTTACTCTTATGATCTCTATCCCTCTCCCTCTCTCTCTCCTCTCCTCTGCCGCTCTTCTTCCTAGTATGCTTGCTCGATTTTTCAACTCCATTCACCTTGTCGTCCACATCATCCCTCTCTTCACGTCGGTCATGCCTAGATTCAGACCAGTCCATATCCATTCTAACCACCACTCTCAAACTCTAATCCTGCAGTACAATCACCTAAGCCCTAGAACTCTACCACTTACAGATTTCGATTGGAATGGAGAAGGGAAAAGAGAGAAAGAAAAACCCTAAGAGGGGGCGAGAGAGAATCGTACCTTCGATTAATTGGTTTGGTTTTCAGAGATAGATTATTATGTTTTGGGGTGTTAAAGTGATAAATATTAATTTATTTAAAAATATATTAAAATAATATTTTTTATTTTTAAAATTTTAGTTTTAATATGAGTATATAAAACAAACTAAAAAATATTCAAAAAAAAATATTTCAAAATTTTTAAATACTCTAGTTTATTCACGGGCCAAACGACTCCGTAGTTTATCTCTGATACTATAATAGAAGGCTATTTGATATGTGTTTGGGAGAGTAATGCCTTCTGTTGTTTCTCTGAAATATAATTTTATAATGTTTGGTAATAAATTAAAATTTTATTTGGAAGTATGATTATGATTATTTTAAAAATAATTTTTTATGTTTGGTAATAAATTAAAATTTTATTTGAAAGTATGATTATGATTATTTTAAAAATAATTTTTCATGTTAAAATACATGTTAATAATTTTTTTATTTTTTTAAAATAATTTTTAATATTAACACATCAAAATGATTTGAAAACACTAAAACATATTAATTTAAAATAAATAAAATAGTAAAATAATTTTAAATTTTTTTAAAAATATTTTTGAAATGCATAAACAAATAAGTCCATCTCATCTTAAACGAGATATAACCACAAATAATAAAAAGCATTTTTTTTCAACTTTTCATGTGAAAAGCTGGTCAAACAACATTAATCAAACATTAAAAACATAATTATGACGACATTAATCAAATAATAAAAACATGGTTACTTATTACATATTGGACAAAACTAACCTCCTCAAAGAACATGTAACACCGTAACCCATCTCTCTTATGATTTTTTTTTCTGCATCGTCTCCTCCAACCTTATATAAGTCATCACTCTCCCTACGTAACTTTTTTTCTTGTTTGTTGATTTATAAACCAATTAATTTTGGAGAATCAGTTAAGCCATCACATTTTTAAACCTCTCCTGGACTTCATTATGATTCTAGTAATCCTATTTTGATTCATTAATTTATAAGCATTTTTTTGAGTTTTTAAATACTTTATCGTTAACATGGTCTTCCTACTTTATTGTTTAGATAGGAGAAAGAAACCGTAAGTTTTGGTTATGTTATGTTAATTTTCCCTTCACCTATTTTGCATTTGAAATGTTAAAGACTACTACCAATCAATGTTCATCTCGTAGGCGTATATTCTAAATCAAAACTAAAATGCCTTTCATTTATACAGATCGAGTTCTACTTGATAAAGTTTAGAGTTTAGGTTTTATTTAATTGTGCTTGTTATTCTTCTCTCTTGGAGGAATGTCTTCTATAGACAAACATATAGATGATAGTTTATAGATTTTCTATTATGAAATGAATAAATTTCTTGTTTTAAGAGGAATACATTAATATATATTCTTTTAGAACTCCCATGGAATATACCTTTTGTATATAAAAGGTATACTCTAATTCAGTTAATTACATGTTAATACTATTTATTTTGTAACATAGTTATAAACTATTGTAATTTTTTATTTGCATGTTGCAGAGCCCTTGCAAATTAATTTGTTCCATGTCTACTTATGTGTATTTGTATTACAATTACATCTCAAGTTTATATACTTCATTAACATTATATCATTTGGGTAATGTTTTTTTTTAATTATGATTGGATAAGCTTTTCTAGCCATTTTAAAAATGAAAAAGAACAATTTTGATTAAATTTTTCCATGGATTTCATTGTCTAAAATCTCTTATTATTATGATAATTATGTTAATGAATATCCAAACCAACAAAAACCTTAGTTTATATTTGATTATTTATGTTCCTATATGTTTGGTTTCCTAGTTTCATCATTGTTTTGGCTATAATAACCAACTATAAATGCTATCTTTTATGGTTTCATATAATAAGAACATTATTTATAATATATATAAACACAAGTTTTAGAATTTAGAATATAAGGATACCCAAACTGTAATTTCTAAGTTGTTTAAGACTTGTTCAATAAATTACATAGACAAGAGCTTACTATATTATTTTGTTACATTATTAGCATGGATTTTTTTTTCAAAGTGCAGTTTATTAAACAAGTTATAATAAAATATATTATATCATCAACAATTTGCTCACACATACAAATAAAGTTTAAATTAGACTATTTTCAGGTTGTGGTGTATTAGCAAACTTCTTTCTAAGTTTAAATTGCGTCGATCAATGTTGAGCTATTTAATTAACAAGAACAACATAATATATTTATTTAAATAATCTTTCATTAGCTGAACTTGTAATGATCTAATACTGTCATCAAGCTTTTTAATCTAACAATGTTCATATATTAGAGAGTTAAATAACACTAGCAATCCATAGTGTTCTTATATTAGTAGAAGTTTCTATAGGGTTTTTAGGAAATTATTAGCAATATACAACTTGTGGAATTCTAATTAAAATCTTTTTGTTTTAGGACATACAGGTTGAAAACATCTTTGAGTTATGTCATATGTTGTTTTTCATTTTCTTGATCATGTCTTTTGTTATCAATTTATTGAATAAAACTTGTATTGGTTGCTTATAACCTAGTAATTTAATCTTATTTATGTTGGTTTTCTTAAATTCATCATTTTTAATATGCATTGACACTTCTCATTTACATATGTAATATAATTATTTTTTTAAAACTTTCAATATATAGTACTGAATCTCTCCATCTAATTATGTCTAATATGCATAACATCTATTTCTCATAGTTTTTTTAGTACTAGGATTTTACACTTTTTTTTATTAGAGCTTGCTATCAAATTAGCTTATTTTAGAATGGATTTATACATACATTTCAATTCTATTCAACATTGAATAAAGTAACCAATCGATGTAAAAATATTAATAAAAGCCAATTGATTGAATTCTTATTTCACGGTAACAACTATGTATATAATCTAATGCGTGGTTTTCATTGTCATCCCTTGCTTATCATTTTCAAGCGCAACAAAATAATATATAAAGTTCATTTTTTTTCCTTATGCATGTCATATAGAACATTGATATTATAAATCTTGAATATTATACTAATTTTTTCCATATATTTAAAGCTCATAAATAATGTTTTCAATTGGTATTAAAAAGTTATGGATGGTTTTTATGTTGTAAATTGTAATGAACAAAAAAAATTTGTTATTGAATATCTACATGTAGATATGGCATTTGAATAGGTGCATGTTATGTTTGGTGTCAATTATGATGATGATTATTGATGCGGAACAACAAACCAAAAGAATTAAAGCCGGGAATAGAAATAAGCTTTTAGAAAAGAAGCAAGAAGAGAAAACAAAGAAAGAGGAGAAAGGGGATTGGAGATATACAAAATCTGCAATATTTTTCATTAATCATCAAAAGTCCTTAATATTTAGAAAAGTAGGGTATTTATACTAAAACCCTAACTAGAATAAATGATTGGGCTTATGGCCCATTACATAAAATACCCAACAATAATTAAATCAAACCCAACAAATAAAGCCAAGTTAATAAAACTCAACTAAAAGTTCACATAAATTAAACCCAAAACATAAGTTAAAGCCCAATCTCTCAATTGTTTGGGCTATCCTCCATCGTCTATGATCATTCGCGTGCATAAATAATATTTCAGGTCCGGTGTCCCCATCAATTATGATGTTATATCGAATCATATTATTGATCATATTAACTATGATAGTGTTAGTGATGGTGATGGAGCTGGTGGTGTTGGTGATGATGATGATAATAAAAAAGATAATGATGGTGGTGATGATGGGCATGATTATAGCAGAACTAATGATGATGACAACAATGATAATAATAAAGATAAAAAAATTATAGTGATAATGAGGTTGAATCATTTTAGTAATGAGAGTTTGATCATAAAAAACTACTTACATATGCATTATGTTAGTTATGTGCATAAGAAAGCTTGTTTGAATGAAGTGGTACGAGGATGCTAAAAACGGCATATTAACATATTTAAGATGGATGCAACGATATTGTGAAACCTTTGTCATGGCTTGGAAACACATGATATAGGTTGAAATCGTTGAAAATGATAACTTTTATTGAGAAAGTAACAATGTTTTTGTATATTATTACATTAAGGGCAGCAAATAGGTAGGTCCAATAAATATTTCAACATTTTGATGAAATTATAGGTCGATATTTCACTAAAGTATTGAGGACAATTTGTTTGCTTGCATTATATATTATTAAACTAAAAGACCCTAAATTCTTAAACACCCCATGAGAAATTACGATAAATTCAAGATTTATGCTTCATCTTAAGGTTAGAAAAATGGTGTTTTCAACCATTAATGATAAATAAAAATTAATTTTGTATTTTTATGACTTGTTTATAAAATGTTGTTTATTGTTTTGTTGAGTAGAACTGCAGTAGTGTGATTGATAGCACACATGTCAATGCTTTTGTATCTCAGTAAAATCAAACATAATTTATTAGTAGAAAAGATGTGTCGATGTATAATGTAATAGTCGCATGTAACTTTGATGTGTAATTCACATTGTTTGGACAAGATGAGAATGTAGTGCTCATAATATTCGTATTTTTCTAGAGGCTATTAACAATCCAAATATAAACATTTCTAAAATTTTATAAAGATAAATAAATTACATTAATTAAATGTTATTTGAATTTAAATTATGTTTATTCTATATGTTCAAAATTAGTTACAATTTTCTTACTTGTCATCGATATTATTTGGTTGATGCTGAGTATCCAAATGACTACGGATACCTAGATCTGTATAAAAATGAGAGATACTGCTTCCAATCTTTTTTATGTCGAGGACAACCAATAAGTCAGGAGGAGCTATTCAATCGTGCACTCGTCACTTCACAATGTCATTAATGTCATTGAAAGTGTATTTGAAGTATGAAACAAAGATCAAGGATTTTACAAAACATGATAGCATATCCATATAAATTGCAAGTTTAGATTATGTCCATGATGAGATAACAATTAGTTTAATAGAAATCTTATTAAAGAACAACGATAATGTAATATTTTTTTATACATAACAAAAAAAATACACATTGATGCTACTTATAAATTGAAAAATCATGCATGTCATTCTTGGTAATTTTATTACCAAAAGCACTTATAAAAGTTACTTAACCAAACATATATAAACTGATTTTTAGTTAACAATAATTTCAACCATAGTTTTAATTAAATATATATTTCGTTACAATAAACTACAACTAAAAATGATTTTTGTAGAATCTACTTTTTACCAACTGCAATCGCATAGTCCACCACCCTCTCAAACACATCTTATGTCATGATGTTCAAGAATTATCATTCTGAAAAGATTTTGATAATAGAAAAAAAGGACATAATGTTAACTCTAATAAATATAGTTGTCAAGTGGTGCTTCTTAAATAGTTTATCTCTTAACAAAATGAAAATTTCTACTACAAAGATACCAAGAAAAATAGAACTCTTCTTCTATAAGCTAAGAAATTGAATTTTTGAAATTTTTTATCCCATAAAGTTTCATGTACAATTTTAAATGCAAATAATGTGATAAATTCAAATGATCTTTGTATGGGGCATCCAAATATAAATTCTTTTTCGTCTTTCTACTTTGTCCATTTATTTATAAAATAGATAAGCACTAGATTTGTTACCCGTGCTTTGCCGCGGGTAGAGTAATTTTTTTCCCCAATATAAACAAATTTTTAGGGTAAAAAAAAAAACTAAATTATGAATCATTGGTTCAAGTAGTAATCTAAACAAAACAAGAAAATACTACAACAATAAATAAACTAAAAAAACAAAGAAAAAAAAGGTAAAAAGAACAAACATGAGGCTATTAAAATTATCAAACAACCTAATGATAACATAATAGAAGGCAAACCTAAAACAATTACAAAGAAAAACTCAAAAATACGAAGAAAACATAAGCTTTAGAAAATAATAATAAAAAAAACTCAGATGAACCTCTTAAACCTAGTCTAATCTATAAAACTTGCAAATCATTAAATCTCAAACTCAACATAAATCAAGAAGCTTAATTTTCAATCAATTTAATTTTAAATGATGAAATTATTGAAAACGATTAATTAAAAAAAAACTTGCAAAAGCACAAAAAAAAGAAAAAAATAAGGATAAAATTTGAGAGAGAAAAACCTAACAAGGATGAAATTTGAAAAAAAATAATTCAAAACAAGATTAATAGCAATTAAAAAAAGAGAAAAAACATTAAAAGATTAAAAAATCACATGAAGTGAAATTGAAAAATATTTGTAATTTAATAAATTATTTTTTGTAGATTAAAAAATAGTATGAGTGAAATTAAAAAACAATATAGAAGACTAATCCAATATAATCAAACCGTAGAAATAAAAAATAAAATAAAAAAGATAAAAAATTAAGAAAACACTAGCTTAAAAAAAAAGAGAAAAAAATCAAGCAAACCCAGACAAATCTTTTAAACTTGGTTCAATTTCTGAAATCTATAATTTGTAAAATCCTGAACCTGAACTTAATTAAAAAGCTTAACTCTTAACAAATTTAATTTTGAAATATAAAATTGTAAAAGAAAAAAAAACTTACAAAAGAAAAGGCAACAAAAACAATGGAGATAAAACTTGATAAAAAAAAAAACCCAGGGAGGATGAGATTTAAAAAAAATATGATTTGAAACAAAATAAATAGTAGCTAAAAGAATAAAGACCATATTTAAAAGAAAAAAATTACATGGGGTAAAATTAGAAAACATTTGTAATTTAATAGATTACATATAGATTAAAAAATAGTAGGGAGAAATTGAAAAATAGTTATAATTTGATATATTATTTATATATTAAAAAATAATAGGGGTGAAATTAAAAAATATTTGCAATTTGATATATTATTTATATATTTAAAAATGATAAAAGGTGAAATTAAAAAAAAAATTATAATTTGATAGATTATTTATAGATTATAAAATGAAAGGGGGAGAAATTAAAAAAACTTGTAATTTCATAACTTATTTTAAAATAAAAAATAGCAATCAAAATGATATGGAACAAATATGAAGAAAAAAGAAATTAAGGGGTTGCTCTGAAATTTTTCATGAGTAACGCAAATTTCAAAGTGAGAAGAGAGATGAAGAAGGGAAAAAAAAAATCTCCCACACTAAATCAGCGACGCTTTTAATATACACGCAACACACGCTTCTAATAAATGATGCCCTTGAGGGTTATTTTTGGTGGCGGGATAGCCACTTACGGCCGAGCATAGGGGTTGCCTACATGCTAGCAAGTGTAACATGTTTTTTTTCTTTAATAATATTTAATACATGATAATTATGATAATACCGTTGAGTAACCTTAAAATCTTCAATAACAAAACCATAATAAAATGACCAACACACTCTTATGAAAGAGGTACATTGTTTTTGTCATAAAGAGCATCAAAGTAATTTAACTATTATAAAAAAATAAAACAAAAACACCCTTAGAACAAAAGCATAGGATTTTTTTTATTTCAATGTCAAAGTAGTAATTTTATTATATATATAAAAAATAATGTATAAACTTAAACAAAATGCCTAAAACAATTGTATTATAGTGAAAAATAATCTTCTCCTCAAAGCTTCCTTTATTGTCTTTTTAAAGGCAAATTTGTAATTATACAATTACAACAAATAGTAATTTGTGTCCTTATACACGGTAAATCACTAGGGGATTAGTTTTTTTTTTT
>NW_011500718.1:51164-62401 GCF_000495115.2 Populus euphratica
GGCCAAGCTCACTTGCCCAACTTTTTTTTTTTTTTAATGTGCAGACAATCTATATAAAAGAAAAATATTTAAAATGTTGCTTGTCAACCTAGTTTTTATCCACCAGAGCGGTGGTTAGAAAGTAATTGAGTGTTTTTGGTTTATAAAAAAAATTCAAACTTTTTCCGTTTACAAAAACATTAGAATCTCCAAAAAATTATTTTTTCAAATAAAAATCTTTTAAATTAATTTAAAAAACACAAAATCAAATTACAAAAAATATATTTTCTCAACTCTAATATATTTTTTTTTCTAGCAATATAAATGTTAAGAAATATACCTCGGTGAAACTCCTGAAATATATTTATACTAAAATCAATTTTTTTGGCCTCCCAAGAACTTTGTTTCTCTCTTTTTATATATAAAAACTGAAAAATAAATAAAATAAATTTTTTAATAAAAAATAAAATTTCAATAACTAAAGGAACCATAAAAGGTTCAATGAACAAAAATAAAGTTTTCAGTGAATTCTAGAAAAGACATTTTTTTTAGTTTAATCTTTGTTTTTATAGTTGTATTTTTATTCTGTTAATTTAAATTCCATTGCATTGAATTGACCTCCAGTAAATTTCAAACATATCTTTGAAATAATTGATAGTAATACACAAATATAAGAGACAACCAGCCTAGAGAAACGCCATAAATAGAATAAAAAAAGTTTAATAATAAATCATCCTTTTTATTTTCTCCAGTAATTGTAAGTTTTATAGGTATACAATTTTCTTTATATATGTATGATGGATCGACTTCCCTGGAGACTCGTGTTGTAAGGTATACATGGAACAAAAGATTTAAGGGCGCTTATGTTGCGAAGTAATTCTATAATAAATCATATATATATATATATACATATATATAACTACTGGTTACGTTGCTTCATCTCTCGTTTGGAGTATTTCTTTTCTCTTCTTCTTTATTTTTCATCATCTAATTTCATACGTGTTTGTGATATTTTATGTATTGTTATTTTCTTCCCTCCATGTTCTTGGCTATTAAATGTTTTTTTTTTGGAATTTCTTTACAGGTCAAATTTATCAAATAAGATTTCAATTTACAGTATTTAAAATAACCACAGAAAGGTGGAGACAGATTACAAAAATAAAATAAAAAACCATAACTGGGCTTTTATCGAATTTGTGTAAAAAAATTCATTTTTATCCATAAATTCTATATTTATTCATTCGGGCCCTTTAGTTTTAAAATTTTATGGTTAAACATAAAGTTTTGACAAAAAAAAAGAAAAGAAAGCTATTTAAAAACAACGGGAAAGAAAAGGTAGTTACAGTAATTTTTTTTTTTACTGAGATATGTTATTTAGATGATTTTGAACTTTTATATCATCACAAAAAATAAATCGAGGCTCTGAATATTTTTAGTTTAATTTAATTTTAGGTTTTCTCAGTGATTTTATGGTGTTTTTGAAATTAAAATTGTTTTTTTTATCAGGGTGCTTAGAGGTTTCCAAGTTATTTTCATATAAAAAGTAGTTGAAAATGAGATTTAATGTGATTTCAAATGTTTTTTTTTTATTGAAACTTGTTTTAATATCATGATAAGTTTTTTCTGTTTTTTTTTTAAATATTTTTGATAAAAGAACCATTTTTTCACTAAGAAAGGAGAAATGTACTAACAAGAAAATATAGTTTAAATTGAAGATATATATTTTTTATTTAGTTTAAATTATTATTTTTTAAATATTTTAATTATCTTTATTTTTAATTAAAGTAAATGCCACTAATAAAAAATATTAAAAATAAAGTATTAAAAAAATAACTCATTTAATAAAATACTTTCTTTTTATCAAGAATTAATTTTTGTTGAAGTCATTATTTTAATCATAACAGAACTAAGTAATTATAGATTTTAAAAAACTATCATGCAGCTAAATAGCCAGTAAACAAGTAAATTTTGGCTTCCAGTTTTATTTTATATTTTTTTTTTAGATTTAAAAAATTACTAAATTAAATTAAATTAAATTTAGTTTAATTTAATTAATTAAACAATTTAAATATAATTTTTTTCATCATTATTTTAAATTATAATGATATTAAAAATTATTATTAGTATTTTTGTTAATAATAATATTAATTTTAAAATTGAATTTATATTCATATTTTGAAGTTTAAACTTTGTAAGAATTTGAGCAAAATAAAGAATATTTTAGATTTTATTAACTTAATTTTATATTTAAAATATTTGTATTAAAATATTTTATTTTTTTAATATTTTAATATTTTATTTAAGTTGAATTATTTTAAATTAAATATTTTAATTATTTATAAATATTTTAAATTTTTAAATTATATTTTTTTGGAATTGTATAATTTATAATTAATTTATTTTGTATTTAAATTATATTTGTAATGTTTACACACACACACAACTGAAAAAAAATAAAAGCACCTATCAAAATGGAATTTGCAACGGAATTTACAACTTGATCTGAACACAAGAAGAAAGGTAAAAATCACTCTCGATGCTCCGCAGCTGGCAAACTCATCTAAACTCCAATTCTATAAAATTCGAAACAGATCATACCCTCAATTTCCGTGTCTGCTATGGCCGATCGCACCACTACCCGAACAGTCCTCGAACCATCACTCACCTTCGACCTCACCATTCACTCTCACACTTACATAAAATCCATTGCAATTTCACCAATCTCAACGAATTCTCAATGTTTCATTTACTTAGGCACTTCATCTGGTTCCCTTCTCCTGCTTTCCATATACCCAGAAAACGCAAATGACAAAACCCCCACCAAAGACCCGAAATCGACACTGGATTTTGATGTTTCGTTTCGAGATGTTTCGCTGCTAAAATCAGTTTCTTTTGGTGACTCGCCGTTAGACACGGTTCTCTTGCTTGATGAGAGTGGAAAGGTTGCTGTTCTCTGTGATGGTTTTTTGTTTCTGACGGATTCGGGTTTGGTTCAACCCGTTAAGAAACTGGGGTTTTTGAAAGGGGTTTCTTTCATCACTAAGAGAATTAAGAGTAGTGAATTGGAGTGTAGTGATTTATTCAGTGCTAGCAGTTTGGACGGTTCAAGTGCAAGTTCTCGAATTTTGAGCAGATTAGGAGGCGGGGTTAGAGCTAATGGGGTTAAAGGTAAAGATTCTGGGCTAAAAAGTGAGGGTGATTATGTTTTTGCTGCTGTGATTGGGACAAAAATGATTTTAGTAGAGCTTAGAGTTGGTAAGAATGATAAGGAGGTTGATTTTGCGGTTTTGAAAGAAATGCAGTGTATTGATGGGGTTAAGACAATAGTGTGGATCAATGATTCCATAATTGTTGGCACGGTTAATGGGTATAGTTTGTTTTCGTGTGTTACTGGCCAAAGTGGGGTGATTTTTACAATGCCTGACGGGTCTAGTTTGGCATTGCTTAAGTTATTGCGGAAAGAAAAGAAGGCGTTGATGTTGGTGGATAATGTTGGGATTGTAGTTGATGCCCATGGGCAGCCAGCTGGAGGGAGTTTGGTATTTCGTAAGGGTCCAGATTCTGTTGGGGAGTTGGCTTCTTATGTAGTGGTAGTGAGGGACGGGAAGATGGAGTTGTATCATAAGAAATCAGGTAGTCGTGTACAGACTGTTAGTTTTGGCAGTGAAGGAGTTGGGCCATGCATTGTTGCAGACGAGGAAAGTGGGAATGGGACACTTGTTGCTGTTGCAACGCCCACCAAGGTGCGAGAAGTGGTTGCATCTTAGATTATATTATTTCACTGCACCTTTATTGATCTTTAGACATGAATATTAGTTTTATGTATGGTGCTCCTTAGGTCTCTGGGTG
The DNA here is from genome assembly GCF_000495115.2 of Populus euphratica. Taxonomy (NCBI): domain Eukaryota; kingdom Viridiplantae; phylum Streptophyta; class Magnoliopsida; order Malpighiales; family Salicaceae; genus Populus; species Populus euphratica. Next base: position 54,993 of record NW_011500718.1, read on the forward strand.
GTTTACTTTTAATTATACAAGCTAAATTGTGAACAGTTAGTCATTGTTCTGTGTTAAGCTGAGTTTCCGAGTGAAATATTTATCTGATCATTTGGAACTTGAGCCAGAAACTCAGAAAGTATCTTCAAAAGTAACTCCGAGGCTTTCTTTTCTTTTGAACTTTGTTGTTCTTGCATACCTGGTACATTTTTTAAATGCAAGTTGTTTAGATTTCAATCTGATCGTTAAGAGATTTATGGGATTAGTGGCACAAAATACTTGTTTAAGATTTTGTGTCCTGGTTAGGAACAACCCGTATGCTTCTGGATGCAGGTTTATTTAAGAAGATATTTGATAGATTTTTCTGCTTCATCTTCATTATTGCCAGGTTATTTGCTACCGGAGAGTACCTACTGAAGAACAAATCAAAGATTTACTGAGAAAGAAAAATTTTAAGGAAGCAATCTCCATGGTGGAGGAGCTTGAGAGCAATGGTGAGATGTCTAATGAAATGCTATCCTTTGTTCATGCTCAAGTGGGGTTCCTGCTGCTTTTTGACTTGCATTTTGAGGAAGCTGTTAATCACTTTCTACAATCCGAGACAATGCAACCTTCTGAAGTGTTTCCATTTATAATGCGAGATCCAAATCGCTGGTCACTGCTGGTATGTGCTTACTATCTCATTTTTCCAGACCCATTCCCTCGTCAGTAATTTTGTTTTGATAAGGGATGGAACATCTGCTTCCCCTTAATTCCATAAACTTCACTGGCCCCAATATTCTAAAGGATTGATCATTTATCTGTCATTTGATATTTCTTCATTTCTTTTTGCATATATGCATATTACAGATGCCAAAATCCTGATTTTCTTCTTATTCCTTTCCACCCTTGTCTATGTGAGTTGCCGCTAGCAAAAAAGAATATCGATTGTAACATGTGTATTCTAGGTAACCATGCCTCCTTCTGTAGTTCAATGAATTTGAATCAAGGAACCACATACACACAATCTATATAACAGAAGAATTAGTATTCTAAATGAAAAAAAGGATTGAAAGTGGGATCTTGAAAAGGGGTGATTGTTTGTTTGCATCTGTGTAATTATACACTTGTTGGTTAGTTTGTGATTGAGTATACCTGGTCAGGGTGGTGACCTGTGTTAAATATGTTTGGCATTGGTTGAAAGATGGAATGGGATAAAAAATGCTACTACTTGATTGTGCAGTTAAATGGATGAGCAATAGTTTCTAGAACTCTGTATATTATGTGTTTATGCCCTGTTTTATCATGTTTTTGTTGGAGGAGAGTACATTAAGTTTATATTGAAGTGCTCTGCATTTTTGTCATCATAGTGTTGAACTTATCCTTTCAGGTTCCTAGGAACCGATATTGGGGTTTGCACCCCACCCTGCTCCTCTTGAAGATGTTGTTGATGATGGGTTGATGGCTATCCAAAGAGCTATTTTCCTTAAAAAAGCAGGTGTGGATACTACAGTCAATGAAAATTTTCTCTTGAATCCACCAACTAGAGCTGATTTACTTGAGTTGGCAATAAAAAATATGAGCAGGTGGCTGCGACTTTGCTTTGAGCTGTTACATGTTATATCTTTTCCATTCTGTCATTAGCTTGTAACTTACAGTTTCTGTTCTTTTCTATTGATTCTAAAGATATCTTGAGGTTTCTCATGAAAAAGAATTGACTTCTTCAGTGAGAGAGGGAGTTGACACACTTCTGTTGTACCTCTATAGAGCCCTCAACCGTGTCAATGATATGGAAAAGCTTGCATCTTCTGGAAACAGCTGTCTTGTGGTATGTGTCACTTTCTCTTTACCGGAGTTGATTAAATAATTTTTTCCTATGAAGGTTTTACTCTTTTCCTGGTAATGGAGTTTTGAGATGATCAGATGGACCAGATGAATCAATCATTGCCATGTGCATTTACCAAATTTTAAATCAATGAAGAGAGTTGCCACTTGGCTTTTAAGGCTGGTGGTCACTCTTATGATGTGCAGTTAAGGGAGAAAAGTTTTTTTGAATCAATATTAAATTTTTTAACAAAAAGCTTTATGTTGATCTCCTTATTACAACTCAAATAGGCTTCATTTCCAAATTAGCTGGTTTGTCTTTCAATGCAAATTCAATGCTGATCTCTTTAACAAAATGTAAAGTGAAGAAAATGGCATTTGCATCTTTCCTTGGACTGTTTACTTCTTAGATGAAGTCAGGTGTAATTTGTCTCTCAAAACAGACAGTCTTATGTCTTGGTTTATCAATGTTTGTTGATTTCAAAACGTTGCACTGGGTTTGTGTTTCACCAAAGATATTTTGGAACTATACAGAACTTGTAAAAGGAGCCATCTAATGATGGCAACATTCAAACCATTCACTTGCTTTGGGTTTGAAATTCTACAATTGGTAGCTAGAGGTCAAAATTAAATAGTTTGGAGGCCAAGTCAATAGTAGCCTGTGGAATCTTAGCATTCCAATGACTTGCAAAACAGAGGGGCTGTTGTCAGGAGCTTGCTTGAAGGATGACTGTGCAACTTCCATGGGCGGTGCAGGAGGAGTTAGAAACTCTGTTAGATGAATCTGGGCATTCACGGACTCTTGCCTTCTTATATGCAAGTAAAGGGATGAGCTCAAAGGCTCTTGCCATATGGTGTATTTTGGCAAGGAATTATTCTTCTGGTCTATGGAAAGATCCTGCTATGGAGCATGAATTACCGGATGGCAATACAAATATTATCTCAGGCAGAGAGATCGCTGCAACTGAGGCATCAAAAATTCTTGAGGAGCTGTCTGATCAGGATTTGGTTTTGCAACATCTTGGTTGGGTATGTAGCATTTGAATTTGGTCTTCTTTTATTTTTACAGAATTTTGAAGCTGATAGCTAATTCACAATTTGGTGAATCCTATTAGATTGCGGATGTTAACCCAGTACTCGCAGTTCAAGTTTTGACATCAGAGAAAAGAGTAAATCAGCTTTCACCAGGTAGGCCTTGGTTTTCAGAGAATATGCTAATTATGAGTTTTGAATCTTGACTACTTGCTAATTAAGAATTTCACCTTTTTTACTCTATGGCATCTCATTGGTGAATTTACTACCATTCTGAATGTTCTCTAAGCTTTGAAAATTTATTGAATATTTACAAATTTCCAAGTCCCATTGATATAATAGGTAGCTCTTGCAGTCCAGTTAGTATGTGATGTATTGCTGGTCTTGCAAGGAGTGGGGTATATAGTAAAATGAACAGGCTTAATATCTCCAGTGGTTGATCGAAGATCAAGACTCCTGTGACGCACAATTCCACACACTGTATGCACTCTCACTTGCAAAGTCAACAGTTGAAACCTTTGAGGTGGAAAGTACCTCCCAGGATCCTGATGATGGAAGGCTAGAGGAAACAAAAATTTCTGATTTTGGAAGAAACTCAATCTTTCAAAGTCCTGTGCGAGAAAGGTTGCAGATATTCTTACAGTCATCAGACTTGTATGATCCGGAAGAGGTTCTTGACTTGATTGAGGAATCAGAGCTATGGCTGGAAAAGGTCTTTGGATCTCCTTTCTCACACTTTTTTATTCTACTTGTTTGATCATTATTAAGGGCCCCCTTTTTAATCAGTGTTTGTGTCATTTGTATCTTTCTGCTAATAGGGAAACCATGAATGGCATCAATGCTTTTATATATCAAATTGATCAAATCTTGCTAATCAGTTACTGATTTTATTTGGCAGGCTATTCTATACAGAAAATTAGGGCAAGAGACTTTGGTGCTACAAATTTTGGCCTTGTAAGCCTCAAAATCACCTTTTCACTTCTGATGGCAGGAACATTTTGCCAGCTTATTCAAATGTTAATTTATTTGGTTGGGCAAGGATCAGAGGGTGACATACATGCATTGGCTTTGAGAAAACCTCATTTTTCGGTTCACTAATAGTGGTTACATTATATACTTTCTTCACTAATCAAATATTCTTGTATAAGAAAAATGCATAATAGCTATCATGGTCCTCGTGGTTTTTGTTGGCAATTAGCCACAAATTTCAAATTCGAATTCAAGAGGCTGTTGTGATGCACTTCCCTCTCTCTTTCTTTACTTCTTGGTTGATTGTCAATGGTGTATATTTTAATGAATTCAAGGGGCTGCTGTGTTGCACATCTCTGTCTTTTCATTGCTTGGTTGATTGTTAATGGTGTATATTTTAAGTAACATATGCTCTCTCAGGAAGCTGGAGGATAGTGAAGCTGCTGAACAATATTGTGCAGAGATTGGCAGACCAGATACCTATATGCAGTTAGTTTCTTATTGTTTATCCCTTTTTGTTTATTTCCCTTCTTTCTAAACTAATGCACATAAATTTTCTTACTAATGGGTTTTTCACTCTCTGATGTGATCTCTTCAGGTTACTTGATATGTATTTGGATCCACAAAATGGTAAAGAGCCCATGTTTAATGCTGCTGTTAGACTTCTGCATAATCATGGAGAATCATTGGATCCTTTGCAAGTTCTAGAGGTAGAAAATCCACCTATCCTTGTTCCTTTCTGTCTCAGCACATGCATGCTAGTACAACTTTTACTTAATGGCTTGCTTTTGAGTTCAAGAAATTAAGTTTAAACTTTCTCAATATTCTGCAACTCTAGCAGGGAGAAAAGGGCAACATAATACTTAAGATGTTCTCATTTTCTTATATTTCTGTTATTTGCCTCCATGTGTAAGAATTCTATTAGAGGGTTCCACACTGGGAAGGCCATCATCTTAAAGGGGTACATGAGGTCCAGCTACCATTGAAAGTGATTATGGATGATATCTAGTCTGGATATATATTTGTGCAAAATAATGAAAGTGATTGTAATTTGTTGTTTTAGTGATATAGTTGCTGCTGGTTGGGTTGGCTCTCTCTAACCTGTCTTGGTATCCAAGCCTGTGTTAACTAATTACCTATTGGCTCTGCCCTATAATCATAATTAATACACTCGAGGATCTTCTGTTCTTATTCAATTCGATAGAGAGATGCTCTAACATTGATTGTTGGTACCTGTTTCCTTCTCTAGAATTCTTGGGTGGATTGTCAAGTTCTTGAATCATTTTTGCCTCTTGTTGAGAGATGATTTTGTGTTGCAGACATTGTCCCCAGACATGCCCCTCCAACTTGCCTCGGATACAATAGTAAGAATGTTGAGGGCTCGACTTCACCATCATTGCCAAGGACAAGTAAGGTTTTTACTTGAAGCTATCTGAAAGACCTATGCTAATAGCTTTTCCCAACATGACCTTTAAGGCCTATTTTACTCTCATCCTTGCATTATTGGATCTTTTAGCTTTGTTGAACTATTCCCATCTGAATTTACCTAATGCTCATACTGAACTCTTCTTTAGAACATATCTAAGAAAAAAATAAAACAATTATTTTTGCAATTGGTCCCATATTCCATTGCCTATGCCGGTCTAAACTTTTTGTAACGTTTCCAGATTGTGCATAATCTGTCCGGTGCTCTACATGTTGATGCAAAACTTGCAAGATTGGAGGAAAGATCACGAAATGTTCAGATAAATGATGAGAGTGTCTGTGATTCTTGTCATGCCTGTCTAGGAATCAAACTGTTTGCAATGTACCCTGATGACACTGTTGTCTGTTACAAGGCTGGTCATTGTTGTTTTTTTTTTTTTGGTAACAAAAACTCGATGGGGGCTGAATATAACCTGTAATCAAAATGCAATGTTTGCAGTGTTTCTGTTGTCTTGGAGAGTCCACTTCTGTCACAGGTTGTGACTTCAAGCGAGATCCTTTGTTCAAGCCAGGTTGGCTTGTTAACCGCTGATCTAGAAATGGTTTTTGCGTATTGGGATAAAAAATGGTTTTTGAGTACACGAGAGTCATATACTCTAGTGACATGATGATGCGAATGTCATCGCAGCTCCTCCTTTTCTTCCCCTTCCATTTTGCGTGGGGGGAGGGGGGAGCTTTCTCGTATAGGAGGAGGTCAGATGTGTGTATGAGCTACAGATCTTGCTCCTGGTCAAGGAAGAAGGTAATGATGGCCTTCATTTGTAGTTTACCTGGTGTAGGGCTCTATTATTGTATACCATTGATGATAATTTTTTACTGATGTTCTCTTTTGTGCCTTCTGGTTAAATCTGAGATTGTTTTGAAGTCGAGACGCTCCTCCCATGGTTGCCCTCGGTATTCATATTTCTGGAAGCTGGAGGAGGGTTGACTGATTCTCTGCCTTGGAATCGGAAGGCCTTTGCTGTGACAGAGGGGGAGAGACAATTTGACCTCGATGTCTTAAAACAAATTGAAAGAAAATTCCTATACATCCCCAAACTTCGAGAAATCGATTTCTTTTCAAGTGGAGTAATAGCTTATGCAAACCATTCGTCAATTTCTCTCTGTCAGGGAAAGTAAAATGTGCCTTTAGGACATTCACAGGCCTTGAAATTTTAGAACTACTTTTAAAAGGAGTCCTCTCTCTCACACCATTATTTATACTAGCATATTGGACTGCTAGTCAATAACAAATTTGAAAATTCAAATGTAAAATAAATATAAAGAGTATAGAGAATATAATAAGTGATCTGGTTTCGCTGCAATGTCAGATTTAAAAGAGCCTTAGATCTAATTGTAAAGAAGGAACTAATGGCATTAGTTCAGGCGGTTAAGAAGCTTAAAAGTTATTGAGTTTGGCTAGGTGGTTGGATTTAACACTGGATTCTGCTAGACAGCGAGATGGGGTCCTGCTAAGTTGGATTCAACAATATTTTTTAACTAAAAACATAAAATACAATGCGCTCTAGTGTTATAGTATTGTTTATAGTATAAATATTTTATGTTTATAATATGATTCATAATACAATGAGTTTATGTATATAGTTAATAGGACCTAACGCTATTAAATCTTGTTGGCATCAAGATTTAACGCTATTTAGTTTCTCTTGTTTATCTTCCTCTTACCCTAAAGAGGTAGTTCCTGAATCAATAAATTCTAAATTAAGGTTTGTGTTTCTTCTTTTATTGTTATTCTTCTACTTAATCGAATCAAAATGTAGTAAAGGATGCGAATTGGCTCTAGCATCGTGCTACATTTAGCAAGGAGCTAACCTTTCATTCATCATCGAAGTTATGCAACTAAACATCTTAAAATCAATAAATTTTGACACAATCCTCAACAATTCTCAAGTACCAAGCAAAGACAATCTCTAATCTTTCATCACGATTAAAATCCCTTTCCTAGCAAATGCATCAACAGTGAACTCCTTGGCCGCTTCTTCCTCTACAATATCAAGATTGAAGACACTCATGGAAAGGTTGCCGATACATACTATGCTAATTTGACCACGATTCTACCGTTGATATACTTTAATACCTACCATGAGGTTAATATACTAAATAATGAAGTGCTTAATTTAAGTGTTAATTGCTCGTGTAGG
>NW_011500718.1:62477-97390 GCF_000495115.2 Populus euphratica
TGTAGGGTAGCTTGGTTACTAAGGACCATGGCTTGCGGAGTTAGACCTAATATTGAATCTCGTTGTGGAGCCACACTCAATATCCTCTGATATCTTCATTTCCTTCTAAATCTGGTGGTTATTGGGTCTGGAGAGCAAGACAGACCCGAGAGCATTGAATTTGATTGCCAAGCATAACCTAAAAACTTTTGGCATAAAAAACAATAAAGACAATGCTCCTCAACAACATTTTTTCACTAAAAAACAACAAAGCCAATGCCCTAAGGGCTCTACAATGTTGTTTATAGTGCAAACACCTAATGTCTACAATATGATCCACAGTGCAATAAGTTTATGTCCACTGGTACATACATATTATTTTTTTTCCATGCCTTTTAAAATATAGTATAATGTTGATTATTAGTTACTAAAATTTTGAAGACATGTGCTTTAAGGAAAGCTATTTTTCTAAAAATTTAATTTTAGCCCTGTTTTCTTAATTTTTAATAATAAAAATGACATAAAAAATATATAAAAAAAGAATTAAACTCAAAAAATGCGTTATGATACAAACAAGAAGGATTAGAGTTTGAATAAACATGGAGGGATAGAAAACTTTAAATCAATATTTATTTGTAATTTTTTTAATTTTAAATTAATATCTTTTAGTTTTTTATGTTAAAATAAAAAAATTATTTTAATTTATTTTCAATCTTTTACACACTCCAAATTAAAATATAATATTTCTTAAAACAAAAACTACAAGGACAATAATGAAAATAAACAAGCTTACATTTATTGAAAAGAAACAAAGTACAGGGACTATAGTGATAATAAACAAATGAGGTTAAATCATTATCTCAAAATCCAAAAATCCCTTAGTGTGGACTTAAGGTCCACCCCACCTCTCTCTTCTTCTTCTTCCCCCCTCGATTTTTCATTACCATAATAGTACCCACAGACACAACATAAGCAAGCCCTAAAAAATCCTGAGCCGCAAAGCCAAGAGGACGAAGAACGACAACAACGACGTCGCTTCAGCAAGCAAGCAGGCAGGCTCTCTCTTTCTCTTCCTCTGGCAGGTCAGTTGGATTTCTATTTCTTTCTCATTTTTTTTCATTTCCCTTTTATTCTCTTCTTATTGGAACCTAAAAATTATTAGTTCGTTCTTGATTTGTCTCGTATTGTTTCGAAGAAATTACGATCAGGGCTTGCATAAGGAAGAGTTGAATTTCAAATCTATTGAATCTTTAGGGTATTCTTTTTTGCGTGACCTAGAATGGATCAGCAAACCGTACCATGGATCTACTGTGAAATTTGTTCCTATAAAAGCTCATTTTGCATCATTGTTGTTTGTTTTGTCAAGTGCTCTTTGTCTACTAGCTAAACTGAATAAAAGATTGAATTTTTAGGTTTTGCGGGCTGGAATTTGCCATGTCTTTATTACACTTTTTATTGTTGACATTGCTTTTTTTCAATCTTCCGGCTATGTTACAATCTAGTTGAATAAATGGATCAAGAAGCAGTAAGAATACAAATCACCTGCAAAATTTCTCCGGACTTCTCAATAGGTTAAATAGAAGAGAAAGTATAAAAAAGCTAAAATTTCCGCTAATATGAGACATTTTTATAGGGGTTATTAAGTGCTATTTATTTACTATGCTTACCTCGAGAAAAGTTTCTGTATTATTGTTGCTCTTGTTGTTATTATTATTTGTAGTAGTCGTGTTTCCATTTTATGGGCTGGAACTTGCTATGCAGTTATGGTGCTGTTTTGACATTGCCCTTCTAACTGATTTGACTTTTGTGAAGGATTTGATTGTATCCTACACATTGGTGATGAAGTGATTGCAGATTAGTCCTCGACATAGTAGTCGAATCTTGTTTGTCTAATCCTGGTCCTGGAAAATAATGGCGGGAGCATTACCTGGGGAATCTTCACATTATGGGAATTCTGAGAGTGGGCCATCTAGGAGTTCTCAAGACAGGCCAGAGGAAGGGGGTCGCTGGTATTTTTCTAGGAAAGAAATAGAAGAGAATTCCCCATCAAGAAGAGATAAAATTGACTTGAAAAAAGAGACGTATCTACGGAAATCATATTGCACGTTTTTGCAGGATCTCGGCATGAGATTGAAAGTGTGAGTTCATGTGTATATAGTTTTTTCTTATTCTTTTGCTGACTTTTGGCTAATTTTTTTTATTATGTTTCAATCTTTGTCTGATTCTGCTGTGAATCTTCATTTCATTTTTGTTATTGCACCATCGTTTATTTAAGGGAGCTGCAAAGTTTTCTTCATTGTTTACTAGAAATGATGTATACATAAATGAAAAACAAACTTGGGGTTAGGTAATATGAGTGGATATTAGTTCTTACAAGTATTATTTCTTAGCTCAAGCCCTGACCATATGCAGGGGTCTCATTATGGTTGATTATTTTACATGGTAGCTCAAGTTTAGATATTAGTGCTTCTAGATTGTTGATACATGATTATCAAGATAGATGATTTCTTCAAAATTTGATAAGGATTCTGTTTAGTTAAAATGTTTAATTAGTTAGCTTTCTTAAATAAAAAAGAGTTTTTACATTGTAAATTTACCCCATGTAGGACTACCTCTCAGGCTGATGTGCATGGTGATACTCTTATCATGGTTAATTCTGAGAGCTCTATCATTGTTTTTTAAAAAAATTGTTTACAAAGTAAGTCATGGTCTTTAGTTAAGTTGCCGAAACAAATCTGAATGGTGTAATGACATAGGCCTTTAATGAAAGACCAGGTGGTGTCTTAATGCACTTGTATCAAGTATCTGGTATTGGGAGCACTATCTCCTTGTTGTTTTCTTGACATTGAACATCCTCATGTGAATAAGAGTTCAGCTGACAATGTGTTTGGATGCATCTTTCATTTTGAGCTGAAGTAGTAGAAAATCATTTTTATTTCTCTAGCTCTTATATGGACAGTCTTAGGGCTATTTACAGTCATTTTCATAAATGGCTTGGAGTGTTGAGGAAGTTTATAATATGAGAAATTAATAGAAATGGAAGAAGGAAACATGTTCTTTTTTTTTTCCCTCATAAAGATGACTAATATATTTTGCAGTTTGAGGATTGGGCCTTTTTGAATTGTTAGAGCACTCGATAGATTATTGAAATATCAACTTCCATTTATGTTATAAGATGTTGAGAGTTATTTAGTAGTTTATGGATTTCCAAGTCTTAGAGAATGTGATACAACAAGATTACAAATTAGTTGGGGGGAGAATGTGATAGGCGACTGAAATAATGAAGTTTTAGGTATAATAAATGATTTTGACACACACACACACAAAAATGATTCTCATTTAGTAGTTACTTGATCAATATGTATAATGTAATTACAATTTTTCATTGGTGGTTGTAGTGAAGATGTTTTAATTGATAATCATGACCCTTATAATTTGGAATGGGAAACTGTGGCCTTATGAAGTGTGATCTTTCGAACCTACACCTTTTTTTTGCATGCTTCTGCCTGTCATTTCTATCTTTGATGCCATTGAATGCTTGGAAGGATTTCGTTAGTGAACTCTCATTTTGTCTGCATGAAGGGATGTTGGTGAACTGGATTTAGAGAATAGAATTTGGAGAACTCAGCAATGGGGATGATAATCTCAATTATTGCTTTAGATGCTGTATCCCACCAACTGCTTTCTTGATAGATTGAAATATTGTCCCTGATCTGTCAAGGGCTGTGTATTTCTGTGCTTGCAAACCAAGTTGTGTACTGATGCTATCCTAGTCATAATTTTAGAATATGTGTTTTGAAAGTGAAAGCATTTTCTTATTTATCTTGAAAGCATTTTGGTGGGTGTTTTTAGGGCTGATATTCCGAGACATGGAGTGCACTTCTATTTGCACTTCTATTTCAAATATGGTTACTGTTTTAGTTATGCTGTTTTGGAGAATGATGTGCTAGACTTGCTTCCCTAATTTGTAACTATGTTCTTGTTTCTTTTTAATAACTGAATTTGGTTATTTTCTTATTTATGTGGTTTTTGAGAATGGCTTGCTCCCCAAATTTGTAATTACATGATCGTTATTTTTTCAATAATGTTTCTTGTGTTATCTTAAAAAATAAAAAAGAAAATTGTTCATTCTGTTCTTGAGAATGGCTTGCTCTCAATTTTGTAATTATATGATTACTTTTTTTTTTTTTAAATGTTTCTTATGTTATCTAAAAAGAAAAGAAAAACTGACAGCAGTTTGCACAAGTGAAACCACTTAATACTTATGCAACAAAATGAACGTTTTCATCTGTTGCTTTGGGTGGGAGATCATCTTGTGAAATTGATCAATTATCCACCCCAACTGTGTTTGTGTGTTTCCTTTTCTTTTGATGGAAGAGGGTGCATGCATCTGTGTGTGCTTTGTGTGTGGCATGCCTGTTTCATGTGTATTTTTGAGTATGTTATACAACTTTCCTTGAATGAGGCAAGGGATCTAGATATCAGTTTGTAAATGAGTGTAATTTGTTTTTGTGCAGGCCCCAGGTAACCATAGCTACAGCAATAATATTTTGTCATAGATTCTTCATTCGCCAGTCACATGCAAAGAATGACAGAAGGGTGAGTCATTGATGTTTAAACAAATGTTGCTTTTGCTTTCTATGCTATTTAAATGGTTATTACTTGCATCAAATCAATCACTGAATCTGATATTTTTGTACCTCTTTATGAATGGTAAGTGATGCATCTTATGTGTCTTTACAGAATTTTAAAAGTAATAGATTTAGGTCATAGAGATTCATAAAATAGTCCCATAGAGAATATCTTTTGAAATGGAAGCTGGTCACTGGAAAATTGTTGGTAAGACTTTAGGTGGTATTGTACCTCATGTCCGTGAGTGGTAGATGTGGACCTATGGAGGCTTGCAAATGATCTTTTGGATGCTCATTTAGGTCATAAAATAATTAAAGAAAAAAAAGATCAAACAGGAAAAAAAAAAGATTAGATGGGGTGAATTGAAATTAACATCCATATGTTCTCATGGCTAGTCACTTTTTTTTCTGGCTTTGCAGACCATAGCAACTGTGTGTATGTTCCTTGCTGGGAAAGTGGAAGAGACTCCTCGGCCACTTAAGGATGTTATTATGGTTTCATACGAGATAATGCACAAAAAAGATCCTGCTGCAACCCAGAGGATCAAACAAAAGGTTTTTTATATGCTAATTGTGTTTGACTGGCTTATTTGTAGTGTGTGACATCCTGATGCTTGCCAAGCTGTCTTGTTATTGCCATTCTTCTTCCTCCAATTACTATCTCTCTTCTCTGCATTTTCTGCTCACACACCTTCAGTTGCTGCTGCCATCTCTCTTGCTCACTCTCTTTCTACAGAACAAGATTTTTCACCCCTCTAATCCTACTTCATGCCTTATATAAAAATAATCAAGCATGGTTGCTTGTGACAAGTACCTTTGAAATTAGAGTTCACATATGAAAGACTGGGTTTTCAAGTATGACACCTGGTGAATGATACTGCCAAAGTACCAAGAATTACTTGGCAGAAATTGCTTAGCTAGCATCGGACAGATCATTTTCACTTTTGCAGAATTTACCACCATGCGCCCCTTGAATTAAAAACCTTGCTCAGAATGCTCTTTTTTCACCTGCTGAGCTTTGGTAAATAATCCCCCTGATACCTTGGATTCTCCTTAACATTATCCTTTTCTGTTACTGTAACTATGGAGCTTCTAAAGTTTACTCATTGATCCATGTTTACCATGCAGGTAGTATATGAGCAACAGAAAGAGCTTATTTTACTCGGGGAGAGGGTTGTACTTGCCACTCTGGGTTTTGACCTCAATGTTCATCACCCCTACAAACCACTAGTTGAAGCAATAAAGAAATTTAAGGTTGCACAAAATGCCCTTGCTCAAGTTGCGTGGAATTTTGTTAATGATGGGTATGCATCATGTCCTGTTTTTCGAGCCCTTATTAATTCTGTCCAGTGGTTTCTCCTCTTTCTTTTCTTCACACTTTAGAAAGCGCTTGCAGGCTGAGGACTTCACTCTGCCTGCAATTTAAAACCCATCACATTGCGGCAGGTGCTATTTTCCTTGCTGCCAAGTTCCTCAAAGTGAAGCTTCCATCGGATGGCGAGAAGGTCTGGTGGCAAGAATTTGATGTCACCCCGCGCCAATTGGAGGGTTGGTACCTCCCCTTAACATTATTGTAAGACTCATATGGACTCAATTGGACAGTCTTCAAATAGCCTTGTGACACTACCAGTGCTGCACAATTGTAGCAGCACTTTGACCCATGAAGTTTTGCTAGAACTGACCCTGATGAGATTATTTTAGCTATGACCCTGATGAGATGATTTTAGGTATCTTTTTTATGCAACTACTATTGATGGCAACCAGAAAAGACTATGGGTTGGCTAATGGTTATGATCTTATGAGGTCAGAAGTTTGGGAGGGCTATGGATAGGCTACCCATTTTCCAGCAACCGGTGCTGCTGGAGTTGATTGTCTGTCCTCTCGAGTCTTTTATTTAGTTAATATGCATTTGAGTTTTTTGTTGGCTCATTATGGATGTTTTGTTTGCAGAGGTTAGCAATCAGATGTTGGAGTTATATGAGCAAAACAGAGTGCCCCCATCACAGGGGAGTGAAGTAGAAGGAAGTGCTGGAGGTGGGTCTGGGCATCGACTGCCAGCTAAAACTCCAGGTGAGGACCATGTTTCAAAGCAAACATCATCACAAGCAGCCTCTGAACCTCTATGTCAAGATGACAATGTGGCACCACCAAGAAACGCCCATAATCAAAATAATGATAATGGGAGTGGAGAGACTGACAGTGTTATTACTGATCACAAAGTGGAGGTCGAAACTAGAGACTGTGAGCATTTCTCCCACAAGGAAATCACAAGAGACGACCCCAATAAATCCAGGTATGGGGCAGAGCAACTAGGGGAAGAAGACCAAGAAAGAACTGCAGGGAGAAATGATGGTGCAGATGCTGGAGAGTGGAGGGATGATGCTGTATCTCATAAGTCCACCAGCTTAGGTGGTAGAAACTTGGATCTTCGAGAAGGCCTAGTTGACCAGTCCCCTAAAGATGCTATTAAGATGATAGACAAGGACAAGCTGAAGGCAGCACTTGAGAAAAGGAAGAAATCTCGAGGGGAGACAACGTGGAAAAAGGATATCATGGATGAGGATGATCTTATTGAGAGGGAACTAGAAGATGGGGTTGAGTTGGCAGCTGAGAATGAGAAAATCAAACAAGAGAGAAGGCAGAGCTGGTCTAAAACTGAAAATCCAGATTATATTAACGATTATGCAGAAATTGGGGATGGAAACCATGTGATCATGAAAGGACAGTCATCATGTGGAGCAGAATACGCAGAAGAAGGGGAAATGTTAAATGATGCTTCCCCCATACTGAATGACCGGAAAAGAAAAGGGAGCCCGGCTGAAAGGCAGTCAGATGGAAAGAGGAGGCATGATTACAACCGTGATACCATGGAAGATGGACACAAGATGGGGAAGAGTGGTCATGCGGAAAGGGAGCACAGAAGGCATCCACAAGACAATTATTTGTGAGGTAAATGTCAAAGGCACTCTTTGTATTTCAGTTATGTGGTCAGCATGATCTCGGGACTCTTGAGACTATGCCTGAACACTACTTATTAGTTTGATTGTGGATTGCCTGTATGGCATGCTTCATTGTAATACAAGATAATGGATGGGATGCTTTAAATTTTGAAAGTGGCATAATCACCCAAAAAAACAACTAAAGGAAAGAAAATGAAAGCGGTCGTTACATTCACTTGTGCTACGTCGATGTTTAGACTGTAACTGCTGTTTTCTGCTTGATATCATTCTGAGTTTATTGATTGATCTACTTGTATTCACTTGCATGGCTTCGATACATCACTCCACCAGTCCAAATCACAATCCAGTTGTAAATCACGAGCTATTGGTTTATGAATATTCAAGTTATGTTTCAATACTTTAGGTTTTGAATTGATGGTTTTGTGAGTTTTTTTTTTATATGGAAGTGGCTGAGCCTTTCTTTACTCCTCTAATGAGATGAGATTCTAAATCCCTTTTTATACCTTTTTGGGTTTTAATTTGTTGAAGCCAGAGTTTCCATCATTGTTCTTGATCAATGTGGGAAAAGCTTTGCAGTTTATATATATTGGATTGGCCATCATTGCACTTGAAAACTATGTTTTGATTATTTAGAAGAAATGTATTATTTTCATCGAAATTGTTTTTTCTAGTTCATGTGTAAAATTTTGTGACAACAATTATTTATTTATTTATTTATTAACAACTTAATTGATTGAATAAAAAGAAACAATAATCAGAAAAAATGTAAAAAACTATAACAATTTGAAATATAAAAGTGTATTTTTAATAAAAGAGTAAATTTTCCCATTTACGCACTTCTTTTTTTAATTCTTTTGAAGAAAATTATGATTATGAAAATAAGTTTGAATTAAAAAATTGAGAATCAATCATCTCCTCAAACATGAATTGACTTTAGAAAATAGCAATAATAAATTTTTAAAAATTATACAAAATGAGTACATTATTTAAAAATAATTTATATTAAATTTATACATTATTATCAATAAAGCAATGAATAATATTGTTATAAAAAAATCCTAATATTTTTCGGAAACAATGAGATTTTTTTTTCAGGAGCATTTTTTTGAATAAAAGACTAACAATTAAAATAAGGGTTTATCAGAATTCTCAATAATTTCAAATAAATAGAAAAAAGATATTTCTTTAATCTAATCTCATTTTCTTATTAATATATCTTTTTTTTTAACAAAAACTTGTTTTTTTTTTGTTTTGTTTTTTATTATTGCAGGCATTGTTTTTCAAATAAAAATCAATCATGATGTTAGAAGTAGTTTTTTTAAATATTGAAATAACATCTTAATATTTTATATATGATTGAAGAAAAACTATTTAACAAATATGATAGAATCATATACAAATATATTAAAAAATTTTAGTTTCATTAAATATTCATGAGAATTTTTTTTTGCTCTAACACATACTAATTGAAAAGAAAATTATTTACATTCCCATAAATAACCTATAATATTATTTAACAATCATGGAAAATTAAAAAATAATTAAATTATCTTGTAATTATTTTACACTGCATTTCAATTAAAATAAAAAAAAACACATATAAAAAATAACTAATGCCTGAGTTAGCCCAACAAAAAAAAAAGGCTCAACATGTCTGGGCAATTTATGAATTTAACCATGACTGGAAATTTGAGGGTTGATTCGAACTTGTCTTCACAGTCGATGAAACAAGAGAATGTCGTCTTATCAGCAGCACATATGGATCGGTAAAAGAGAGTTCAAGGTAAGCCCACGAACACAGTAGCCATTAATTTTAAGCTGATCTCTTATCCAAAAGCTATGGAAAGATAGCCAGAGAATCTGAAACCCACAACAAAACACCCCTAACCAATGGCAACTGTCCAGCTCAGCTTCCATCCTCCTTCCACCTTATCCCCGTTATCACCACTAATTCCTCCTTCCAAGAATCTAAAAACCATCTCTCCACACTCTCCCTTCAATCCTCCTTCCTTGTTTCAACTATCCTTTCTTTCCGATTTAACACTAGATTGTAAGAAAGGAAGGAAAAAAACCCTAAGGCGAAAATGTCACTTACTATACCAAGCAACCTCTCCATGTTGAAGCCAAAACTTGGGGTCTCTCAAATGACCCCAATAAAACCAAGATCTATGATTGTATGTTCAGCGTCACAAACACCATCAACACAAGAGAAATCATCATCACCACTCCAAGCATTCTCTGCTGCACTTGCACTCTCTTCAATCCTCTTATCAGCCCCGCTTCCTGCTGTTGCTGATATCTCTGGCCTAACCCCATGCAAAGATTCCAAACAATTTGCCAAGCGTGAGAAACAGCAGATTAAAAAGCTAGAATCTTCTCTAAAACTTTATGCACCAGATAGTGCACCTGCTTTGGCTATCAAAGCTACTGTCGAGAAGACAAAAAGAAGGTTTGACAACTATGGGAAGCAAGGGTTGCTATGTGGCTCAGATGGGCTACCTCACTTGATTGTGAGTGGTGACCAAAGGCACTGGGGTGAGTTTATTACACCAGGGATTTTGTTCTTGTACATTGCTGGATGGATTGGATGGGTTGGTAGGAGTTACTTGATTGCTATAAGTGACGAGAAGAAGCCAGCAATGAAGGAGATCATCATTGACGTGCCTTTGGCTACTGGTTTGATCTTTAGAGGTTTTTCTTGGCCTGTTGCTGCCTACAGAGAGTTTGTCAACGGTGATCTTGTTGTCAAGGATGTTTAGATGACCGCCCAGGTTTGTCTCTTTTTTCTATAGTTTGTGTAAAAATCATTCATGCTTTATTCACTTAGAAATCAGATATGGATGGATAATCTTCCATAAACATAAATCATGTAATTAAATTATAACCAGATACCATATTTCTAGTAGAATTTCCATTTACTTCCATGGGCAGTTCCAAATTGTAATTATAGTTAAGAGTATGAGGTCTATTTAGAACTGGCGCGGGGATTTTGTTCCCATTTTATTTATACTATTCAATGAACTAGTTTTCTTTTTTCTTTTTTCTTTTTGTGTGCGTGTGTGGCATTTTGACTGTTTCATTAGTGATTGGTGGTGGGATTAATTAACGGGCCAAAAATTAAACTAAAAATTATGTGCTTATTTAATTTGGTTCTTCGATGCTAATGCCAATGTTGATTTTGTTTTTATCACTACTACTACTTTGGTACAGATATATTTGAGGGACTGGCTAAGGAAAGGAGTGCAAGAGTGGTGCATTGCTTGGGATCGTGTGTTGATGAGGAGGGGGAGGTTTCTTGTGTTTTATTTCTGAACATTTACTTGTATGTATCGAATGCTTATGTTGGACACTATGAAAATCTCAAGACAATGTTTTTTTTTTTTTTCCCCTTGTGCGGTAAGAAGTTGACTAATTTATCAAAACTTATTTTCTTAATTTATCAGAACTTATTTTCTATAATATTATTAAACATTAAAAAACAGAAATTCATTTTTTTAAAAAAAATTACTTTCCAGCAACACAAAAATCACCGAGAAATGTGCCATGCCATTCATACTCCAGCGAGGAAAACAAAAACATAGAGAGGAGTAGACTAGCTGCCTTGCTTATTATCGCTCGCAGCTTTGCCTAGAAAAAGAAACTTGCTCTGGAGTAAGTAATTGATCTATTTGGTGACATTTAGGATTGTTGCTAGAAATAACCAGGAAGGCTGCTGCTATAAACATTTCTTTCTTAAAGTTTCTCTGAGATACTCTCATTGTTAAAGACTGGAGGAAGAAGACAAATACACCGACCTCGAAGTTTGATAAACACGTTTAATGGGCTTATACTTGATAGTAAATTTGGATAATGGGTGCCCATGGCTTCCTTCCATGGAGACAAAAACTTGAAGTTTGACAAGTCATTTCATTGGGCCAAATTATAGGTAAGTAGCCTAAGTTTTCTGCTAGCATTTCAAGCCCGTTCCTTGCTTTTTGTAGCTTCAGCAACTAAAACTAATCATCATGGGTATGTTTTCCTACTAAATTAGCATGAATTACTCGCAGATTAAAAGGAAAAAAAAAAAAAGGATTTGTGCAAATCACAAACAGTTGATCTGGCATGCAAGTCTATATCAGTAGATGCTTGTGTCCGTTGCTAGTTCTTCACGTATCTTATAGACTTTCCAACCTCTCGATTCCAGTCCCATCGATGGAAAGTTGGGGATAGATGTGTACAAATATGAGCATCTGATATTCTTATAAAAACACAATATACAAAATCATTATAGAATCTGCACATTATCAACCACAGTGAAAACATTGCACTATGACTAAAAACAAAAGAGGGAAAACCAAAGTCAATATATTACTTAGCTTATATGGAAAATCCATCCAATGTTTACCCATAAAGTCCATAATCAACCAATATATAACTATTTACTATAGTGTTAAGTCAGTTAATCTAAAAACAAAATATTTAAATAAATTTACGTTGAAACAATCACTACTAATATTATCACTCAATTACTATTATCACTACGAATATTATTATTATTATCACTACGAGCATTATCATCATCATTACGAGCGCTACTATTATTATCATTACTACCATTACTATTACCACTACTATTTTGTGCTACACCCCTTTACCCATACAAATACATAATTATGATATCAAAATAAAAAAAAAATATATATATATATATATATATGTAGATTGAAAACATTGGAGACAGAATCAACCTAGATATAGTAGTAGTAAGGGTAGGCATGGCATAAAAAGGTAGCATGCATATCCTAGCATGACCACATTGACTCTCCTAAGCTGGTGTGATCCACCATATCCATGTCGAACATCGGCTTCATTTGGGACCCCATGAGCCTAGAAGATGGTGACCCACTATTACTCGGGCTAGCAGGACTAAGCCCGTGGTTTGATAGTGTCGCTGACTGCCTCACTCGCAGGTGCACCACCTCTGCCTGAGCCAGTGCCAACTGGGTCTGAAGTGCATCAATTTGTTGCTGTAGAGATGATATAGCACCCACGCACCCATACACTGGATCACGCACCCTGGCATTAGCTTCATACACCATGCTGCTAACCGCATCTCCTCGCTGATGCACCGGTAGTTCCTGATAAACACAAGGGACCATTTTAATTCTTCAATTTTACGGTATTACCAAGTGTTTTGATCTTGAATTTCAATCTGGAAGGATCCTACACTTACCTAATGTACCTATCTTATCTTTAATTGAAATAATAATTATTTCTATTAATAAAATTGAAAATTTATGCCGGCCATGTGCACATGATATCATGATTACATTAAGCATGAGTCATTTATGCTGATGAGTGTACAGAGATCAACTATAATTATACTTAGTTTTCTTGCATGATTTTTCATTTGGTCAATTGCAAGTTGCTACTTGGGGTGCATGTCTCTATCAGTTTTTTATTGGAATTACAAGCTTCCTTCGTCCACCGATTTTTTTTTACACATAAAACAAAAGATCTTTTCCCTGATAAAAAAAAATCAAGCTCTTTTTTAGAAAATGGCATTAATGTCCCTCTCATTAAAGATGACGACAAGTCTGTAAGCGTTTTATGATCTAGGGGGTCATTTTAAAAAAAAAGGTCCAGCTTCTATCTTGTCATCCCTAAATTATTAAAATTATTGAGTGCAATTTACAAATCAACAACTTCACGTGATTTCTTTTTTTTTTTTGAAAAAAAACAGCCCTTGATTGGTAAAAAATAAAATAAAATAAAATATATCACATGGCCAGCAACTACTTGTAGAAAGCAAAGCCACCCATAACATATATTTTTTACAAGAATATTTGTCTGCACTCCCATCTTAACCCCAGTTGGATTAAGAGTTAGCCTCCTAATTCTTCATTCGATGAGATAGAGACAAGGGCGTCTTTTTTCTTTTTCTTTTTTTCAAAAAAGAATTAGGAGGCTAATCTCATCTATCATGTAGATGGATTGATGTTAATTATTTGTTAAACACACTTTATTTTGTATGTGGATTGAAAAAAAAAGCATCTCCCCATCACTCTAAAACGTCTTTTCTTCGAATTATAGGAACTGACCCAAAGATTTCACACGTATTCTGTACACACATGTAAAATCAACTAAAGATCATCAAAATGGGCATCAAATTAAGGAAGCAATAACTTCAGAAGAAAATTATTACCCCTAAATCATTTTAAAATGACCTCAAATTACAGTTCAAAAGTTTAGCTTTAAGTTCAATCAAAGTAGAGAGAAGTCATTTTGTCTGCCCATGAAGTTGCTCCCAATCATACCCTTAAGTTCGTTTTCTGCAAGATGAAGACTTAAAAAGTGTTATAAAGACTAAGGAGTGTAGCTAGATAGGAACCGACCTGTAACATCTTGTTGACATTACTAGCACCAAAAACCTTGTGCACATTTGCAAACTTCTGGGGCTCATCTGCTGGAAAATAAGGGGCAAACACGCAATCTTGGGCGCACCTTCTCCTTAGAAGCTTGCATGCTGCACATGGTGAGGGTGCACCTTGTTTCCTGCCACCCTCCTTCATAGTGCCAAATGTCCGTTCTAGGTTACCACTAAACCCAACAATCTCTACTGTGGTGAGCAAACTGCCCTTCAATTTATACGGTGCTTTGCCCTTAAAGACAGGACAGGGAGGTCTAGCTAGAGATGGTTAAAAAGACAAGGATATATGTGGCTATAGTGTAGAAGAGGGAGGAGCACAGAAAAGTGGGAAATAGGATTGCTAGGGAAAAGAGAGCAGGCAGGCATGAAGAGGGGGGTAGTGGTGATTTTATAAGCAAAACCAGTACATCTGATACGGGCCCCACAAAAGGAGACCTCATAGATTTTGGTCGACCAGAAACATCTCTCGTAATGTGACATCTTTTAGCGCTATTTTTTTTTTTTAATTCTGTAATAATTTCATCCACAAAGATGATGAAAACGCCGTTTACTCAATATTTTATTTTTTTAAAATAAAATTTTAAATTATTTTAATAAACTGATATTAAAAAATAAATTATTTTACTATATTTATAAACAAAAAATCATTCTAAAATATAATTTATAACCGTACTTTTAAAAAGTAATAGATATTAAATCTATGGTCTATAAACTATTATCAATTATCAATTCATTAATGTATTTATAATTTTCTCTTTATTTTTGATGAATTCAAATCCTAAAAGATATAAAAAAATCCATCTACCATCTAATTAAAATTAAAATAAGGCATTTTAGTGCCAAATTTTAAGGCACCAATTTAATGATAGCGTAAATATTAGATCAATGATAATAACGAAGGCATGATTTTGCTGGGGATTTTGCTATGTTAAAGATGTGTAATGATGTTCTTTTGGTCGGCCCTTCCACGTATTTGAATAGACTCATAAATCACAATGATGCAGCTAGCCAATGGTGTTTTTTTTATTCTTCTTCTTTCCCATTAAAGTACTATATATTGGCCTTTGGACCATGTACGGGAGACCTCTTCTTACTTTCTTAAGTCTTAACTTTAAAAAGATACAAGAGATAAAAAAGAAAAAAAAAAAGACTCAGTACAGTTAAAGAAAAAAAACCCATTACAGTGTATTACTATTTGCAAATTTGATTTTAAATTGCTATAAAATATAAATTTTTATCCGGAAGACATTTATTCACGCTAGTGTCTTACTATTATGATTGATGTATATATGCCATGCCGTGCTAATTTTTTAATAAAAAAGAATCAACATGTTTTTAGGAAGAAAAAAAACAATCATGACTACTAAAGTCATACATCAAACTAAATCAAATAAATTAATAATATTTAGATTTAGATGGTAATCTAAGTTAGCATGTTCAATCCTCGTCTAAAGCAATTTAATAAAAAACAAATAAAAAAATAACAAAGCATAATCTTAAAAGTATCTAATATAAAATTATAAAATTTAAAAAATATATCAAAAAATAAAATAATTTAGCAAACCTATCTTGAACTGAAACATGTAAATAAAATAATCCAATAAAAAATACAACATGAAAAATTACAAAACATAATTGTAAAACCAACCCAATATTTGAAGATCGAAATGGAAAAAAATTAAATGTTCAAAAAAATACTTAATTCTACTCGAATTAACTTACCAAACCATACTTTAGGTCATGAGATTGGGATGGTAAAAAAAAACTGAAGAAAATTATGAAACCCAATTTGTTTTTTAAAAAAACCAATGAGACCAAATGTTAAAAATAAAATTAATGTAAAAAAACATGAAAAAGGTTAATGTCAACTCAAGTTAAATAACTTGTGACTTAGTTTATAAGATCGGATCACTTCATTGAAAAACAAAATTCAATTCTTAACCAACTCAATATCAAATGATAAAATTAAAAATAATAATAATCTATTTTATAAAAAAATAAAAACTAAATATAAAATAATTAATTAAAAAATAGCATTGAGCTTTGTATTGGGTATCTATTTTATAAAAAAGTAAAAACTAAATCTAAAATAAAAATAAATTAAAAGGACAACTTACCATTTTTGATTGGAGGATGAAGTTAAAAATAAAATTTAGTTTTACAAAAGGACAAAAAATAACATTCAAAATAATAAAAAATAAATTAAAAAAAAAAAGACAACTTAAAATCTTGGATTGAAGAATTAAATTAAAAATTAAATTAAATTTTATTAGAAAAATTAAAAAGTATGAAAATAAAATTTGAAATCAAATTAAAACAAAATCAGAAGACAACTTACATTTTCTTATAGACAGTATGAGAAGTCCAAGGAAAAGGAAGAGGAATGAGGAAAAGAAAAAAAAAATGACCATCAAAGCCACAATGTCACTCATTATGATACACGCGTCATCACAAATAGAAGTGGATATTGATGTGCTTCCAATACAACGATGAGAGATGATGTTTGGACACCGAAAAAAGCTAAATACACTTCCACAAAACCTATAATTTCTCTCATTTAATGACATGTATAGTACATTCACCAGCCACCTAAAATAAACTACCAAGCAAAATTTCAAATAAAATTAATATGAAAGGATTAAATTAAAAAAAAAAATTGAGGATCAAAATTAAAAAAGTTACATGAAGTTGCCTTTGACCATGCAAATCAGTTCTTGATGTTGCCAAAAAAAAGATTGAATATTTTTTTAAGATTTAAATTTGCGCCCTGAAACTTTAATTATTTTAAATCAATATTTTTTTTTTAAATTGATCATTTAACTAAGTGATAACAAATTTCTTGTTACTGCTGTGTTTACTCCTACAAAATTATTTCAATTTCAACTCCTTATAGCGTTTTCTTGCACTGAACATATATTATTTTAAATTAGAAATATAATTCAAAATTCTATAGAAAGTGGGGAATACACTAATATAAGTTGCTAAACTTCAGGATGATATGAAATATTTTGAAATTTTTTTACAGTACTAGTAATAATTTCTCAGGGACTAAGATGGTATTATGCATCTAATAAAGAAACAAAGTGTTTTTTTTTTTTTTTTGAAATGGTGTGGAGCCATGGCCCTTCAATCCAAGCAGACGCGCCGCCTCAGCACCTAAAGCTGACCAAATGTTTTAAAAATCTAGTCAAGGCTCAAAACTAGTTTTTTTTTTTTTTAATCCAACCACCCCTAAAAGTTATTGAACTAAATGACAAATAATTTATTCAATACTTTCAAAGACAATGGTTTTTTTAAAAAAAAGGCACATATTTTTCTTGCTATGTTGGCTAAAAACTAGTAGCAGTCATGCAAGAGTTCGGCATGCTAAAAAAATGCAAGTCGGAATACCACCCTTGTTATAGCACGAGTTGTGTAATAAAGTGATACAATGGTGGCGTGGGTTATCGGTTGTTGGTTTTTTCTTTTTTCTTTTTTTGTGGGTGATCCGATGTGTACGTTGGAATTCTAGCTCTTAAATTCCACGCCTTTATTTTTGATACTTGGGTGATGCGGCATTGGATGAAGTATAAAATCGTGTGAAGTTATGGAATAATTAAAAGAAAGAACTTGATTTAAAATGGACTAGGTGCACTGCCTGTAAGTGTCTCCTTTTTATTTTCCTTGGCTATTGTGATGACTTCGATCTCGTCAACATATAGGATTTATACAATAGGAAGTTGGCATTGATTCATGGAGTGTGTGAGAATGTGATAAGAGTTATTTTTTAATTTTTAGAAATGATGAAATAACCGTTGTGCTGAGATCAAAACTTACTTAGAAAATAAAAAGTATCTTGATTGCTGGTGTTGCATTAATTAAAAAAAAAACCTTGATTATTCTTATAAAGTTTATAATGTAATGAAAAATCAAAATATAGAAAAGAAGAAAATGATTGAAAGCACTCTAGTTAGAAAAGTTAATCAAATAGGGTGGTTTTTTCCGAGCTAGGAAATATTTATTGTAAATAATTTTTTAGGACATTATACTAATTACATTCCAAATATATATTGTTTTTTTTAATAAATAAATCATGTAATGGCATATAATTTGAGTTTGAGTGGTCAGGATAGGAAAAAAAAGGATAATAAAAAAATATAGAGCAAATGTAACATGGAAAAATGACATAGACAGAACAAAACACAAAAACAATAGGAATCGTATAAAATTCTAATTTAAAATTTTATTATTAAATATTATCTATTTAATAAGTTTTTTAAAATAAAAACTAAATAATTCTATTTATATCAGCAAAAACTTCACAAACAAATCTAAAAAAAATATAAACCAAATATATAAAAAAAATAACATTTTTACTTGAACACATTCTGCAATCTTTTCAACCATAGCTATTTAGTAGCCCACAACAAACAAAATAACCTAAGATTACAACACAAAACAAGCAATAACCTGAGATTGTTGGGTTTCGATACCTATTAATAAAGATAAAAGCAACACAAGAAAAACAATAAGTATAATAACATGAAAATATATCGATTATGGATCACACATAAATCCTAATTCAAAATTTTATTACTAGATTTTTTTTAATTAGTCTCTTGAAACACAAGATAAACAACCTTATTTACACTAGTAAAAACATCCTAAACAAATTTAGAAAAATAATAAAAGAGTTCTAAATCAAATACAAAAAAAAATCCTAAACAAACTAGTAAAAATATTGCAAATCTTAAATAGTAACTTCTAGACCTTATTCAAAGATTTTTTTGATATCTGATGGCTACAAAATCTTAACCTTAGAGAAAATATGGCTTCTATAATTTTTGAGCAAATTTTTAGCCCAATCCAATAATTAGATAAATAATTATACTCAATAGCATAAAGCTACGTGTTAAAGAAAAATCTTCCACATCAATAAAGTGAGAAAGCATATCACCACTAATTTTATTTTTCTTCCCTCTAAAAAAAAGAAAAGAAAAGGAAAGACAATTGACCTTAGCTAATGTTATCAAACCACGACCATCCTTTATACTCAAATGCCATAAATATCCTTTTTTTTATTAGTAAAGTAAATGTATTATAGGGATAGTTTTTATACATTGCATTTCATTAAATACTAGCTTGGTGTTTGCACTTTACCGCCGGGCTAAATTATTTTTTTATGCATAAAAATAATGTTTAAGTACCATAAGTGTATTAAAAAAAAAGAAGAAAAATATATGACTTGGGTCATAGACCTGACTAAGTTTAATAAGTCGATTTTATTTGAAATTAGAGAAAAAAAAATAGATGGATCAAATTTAAAAAGAAAAGTGATTAGGAAAATCCGGGGGGGAAATGTTTTTTCAAAGAGAATAAACAATGTATCTAAATTCATAGCCTATTAAATATAAAAGAACAAAATAAGATAAAAAAATAAAACAATCAATTTTAATTAATTTAAGTTAGCATGATAAACCTGTAACCCTGATAATTAAGGCTAAGTTAATTTAGGATATTTTTTGAAACTTGTAATTTAGATCATAAGAATAAAATAAATATATAAAAAATAAAAATAATTATGAGCCCTTTTCTTACAAAAAGAATGTGTTAATTTTATTTGTTTGAAAGTGTTAGATTTTTAGGATGGAGAGGCAAAAATATCATTATATTGTTATAGTAAATAGTATTCATGAGTATGGAGCTACAATATTTTTACAAGTCCAATTAGTTTCTTTTAATATATATGCAACATACATTTTAAGTAGGCAAATCGATCTTATATATGTTAGGGCAGTTTCAAAATGTACAATCATTTTAAGAATATGAATGCTCCTTCTTGATAATAATAATGAAAAAGTAAATTCACTTATTAACGAGATTAAATCTTTAAGGATTTGTCATTTCTTATTTATGTTATTCCTTCGTCTTCTTCTATTAAGAGAAAAGTATATATGGCCAAAAACAAATTAATGCCCATTATATTCACAAAAGAAAAGTTATAAACGTTACCAGGATGTTCCTGTCAACCAGCAGTATTGTTCACATTGAAATCACATTAATATCTGTCCTAATTTTTATTTATTTTTTAATGAAAACTGTCCTAACTTTCCATGGGTCTCAGAACATGGGTTCTTGCGTATAATGATTTATAACGTAAACTAACAAACAACCACAACAGATAAGAGAGAAAAGTGCATTCCAAATTTATGTAGCCAGTTCAAACCGGAATCATGTTACTATCATAAAATTTGAGTGATCCCTACGTGTTTTTTCTTTGATCTATCAACCTATACTGCCCACATGCGTTCAAACAGTCGGCAGATTGTAACAAGGTTGATCTATCTATCTCCTGGTTAAACCTTCCAGTCTTGTTCAAATAATGAATCCTCCGACATGTGCTGGAGAGATTGTCTTGATGTGTTCTTGACACTTTGCATGAGACTACTGGTTAGAACGTTGTTTTCACTCTAGCCATTACACGTGGTTTGCCAACCAAAATACCATCGCACGTTAGGGCAAGATTAGATCCTGAAGTTGACCCCATTTTTGCTCCACCATGTACAGCAGGCTCATTGAAGAAAACAAAAGAAATGAAATTTCCTCATGCGTCATTTTACAGTACGTAGGGACCATTAAATCAAGCTCTAAAATACTGACTAAAGAGCGATTTCGGTTGACAGCATCATATGAGCATATTCTCCACTTTATTTTTTAGTTTCTTTTTGTATGATGAAGAGCATTTTGGTCCCAATAGACCTCAAAGTCTCATCACAAGTTCCAGTACCTAACACTAAGCTGCTCTATCCTAAGAGGTTTTAATGACCTGGATATATATCCCAGTTAGAGTTAGCGCTCACTTTACTTGTCGGTGCCAATTACCAAATAGTTTATAAAATCATTTGACATTGATCTTTAGAAACCCACAAAATCAAACTTTCACTTTCATCCATTATCAAAAAATTAATAAATACAAACAAAAATATTAATAAAAAATTCCGTTAGTGAATTACAATAATCTATGCCAACATAATTTAATTTTCATTCATATATTTATTAATAAATACTGACGAAAAAATTAGTTGGTTTATACTATGAGAATGAAAAAAAATATATTATGATGGAATTTAAAAACTCAAATTATACGGTAATATCACATAATAAAACTAATCATTATTATTATTATTTTCAAAAAACATAAAAGAAAGCATATTGCATACGTTGGAAATATAATTGAATTCACCTTGTAAGTGCCATAACCATATTTTATTGACTCTCTTTATCCTAGTAATGACATTGTATGAATCAAATTTCACAACTTAGTGTTTAAAAAAATATAACAACAATCAATAATCAAATGAAATGTCCTTTGAATTGCCAATACCTTAACTTCATTAGATTTTTTTTTTTTTTTATCATCATCCAGCAAGGAGGTGCCTCAATTAAGTTTATGATATAAGTATCATAATCAAGTCAATAGCTTAGTCAATAGCTTATTTAGAAAGCATGCGTGTCAATTTGATCAATATAACCACTAACAAAATTTTAAAATTTATCGATGGAATTTTTTATTGATATTTATACTTATAATTTATCAGTATAAATTTTATTGATGGACTCATAAATAAAAATAATTTATTCAAAAAAATCTCGTTGGTAATTTGTGGCCTGTTATTTATAATTTTACCAATTAATTTATTAACAGCAAAAGCTCTCTAATTTTTTTTTATTTGGTTCATTTCATCAATATTTTCATTGATGAATATAATATATCAACAATAAAAAAAATCATGTCATTCCATTGGGTGAATGTTTTTGCCCATTGGTACTTTCTTCGATGAATTTGATATATAACTGTTAAACAAATGATTTATTTTCGTCGGTGAGTAAACAGTGACAATGATATTTGCAATAATTTTTTTTCAACTATATGGAATATACTAATGGATGCAGCCTGTCATTAACTCTATCAGTAATAATTTAAAAATATATATATTTTAAAAATATATTAACAAAAATTAAAAATAATTAAAATAAACTAAATTAATATAAACATCAAATACTTATTATAAATTAAACACTTATATATTCAAATTCAATTAATCTAGAATAAAGGGGTTAGAGGAGAAGGAGGAGAAGAAGGAGGGGACTTTACCCAGATCGTAGGGCGGATAAGAGGGATCATATGTACCACCTATATGTGATCTTATTTTTATTACCAATAGGTAGAGTTCAACCATCTTAGCACTGAGTCGTTCATAATCAGAAGCAAAATGGGTAGTCTAAGCTTGAACTTATTAGTCTAAAATCGCCTTGAACTCTAGAGATTGAGTGCTCGAAACCAATTGTGAGCATCCAATGGTTGAAATATTGTGGCTGTTCACAAGTCTTCGGCCGTAGTGTTAGAGATACCGTGCATCTAATTTTTATCGAGTCTGCTAGATGATCTTGCCCTCAACTACAAATCCAGATCAAAATCTGGATGGATTGAAGGAATATCACAGTATCTCTTCTTTAACCGGGTCTTATATGTATTTTGTAATTTTTTTTTAGAAAATCATACATTCATACAACAAATTTTTATGGGAAAAGGCTATAAAACAAGTAAATACTCAAATAAAATGCACATACTATAAAAATATATAATAAAAATTAATATTTTAAAATTGAGTTCAAATAAAAAAATGGACAGTTTTGCTTACTTGAAGCAGAGAATCCTTAAAATTTGAATCAGAATAAATATGCTGACAAACCGAGTGTTGAGATGATGAAATTGTATTAAGGGGTTATTTTTGATAAAATAAAGGGGTTGTATTGTTTGATATAGAGAGAAATGAAGAAAGAAGAAGAAATAGGGGAGGAAGTGAGAATGGTCACTTATCATATCATAAATTAAATATTACAGATAAATTTATTGATAGATTTGAATCAGTCAATAATTTGGTCTGTAAAAACAACATATTATTGTATTTTTTGTTTTTTTATATTTTTTTCTTATTATAATTTTTTTAGTGTATATTGAAAGAATATTTATGTT
Source organism: Populus euphratica (assembly GCF_000495115.2). Lineage (NCBI taxonomy): Eukaryota > Viridiplantae > Streptophyta > Magnoliopsida > Malpighiales > Salicaceae > Populus > Populus euphratica. Next base: position 85,473 of record NW_011500718.1, read on the forward strand.
GGTATTTCCTGACTGATATTACAAGGACATATTTAATTGAAAAAAATTCTTTGTAATTTATTGATAAAAATATTATATTGATGTGTACATTTATGTTTGCCAGTTTTCTGGTAACAACTTAGCTGGCTTTAGCGTCGTAAATACAAGACACCATGAAATATTAGTACATTTGACAAGTATCTCGAAGTCCAGAAGCCATTAGCATTAGGAAAGCCTTGCTAGCTATAGTACCCAACCTCAATCAAATATATTTAGCCATGCAGAAGGAGCCCATGCTTAACAATTCCCAACAAGCATAATATACAACAAAGGAAATATTCATTGTGTCGGAAAGTGTATTCCCCTGTTTCAAATAAAGATAGAATTTATAAATAATTTTCGTAATGAGTCTCATATTTATGTGAGAGGTAGCAGTATAACCTGTAATACACTTAATAACTTCACACACACTTAACCATCTAAGTGGTGGCCAAGTGATAAAAATTTGAGATTAAGAGATTTGCTCCCTCTGTGATCTCAGGTTCGAGTCCTTGGTTGCTTATATAATGGCCACTGGAGGCTTACATGGTCGTTAACTTCAGGACCCGTGGGATTAGTTTTGGTGCGCACAAGCTGACCCGAACACCCACGTTAATCTAAAAAAAAAAAAAAACTTCACACACACACATATGATTTGGCAACTAGATTAATTTAGCTTTGGACGATTTATAATTCGATGCATTATATTGTTAGCCAAAAATGAATATTAGTAAGCGTAGCTCAAAATCCAGCGATATCATTAAAGAGAAAACTGTTGTCTATTAAGTAAATTGAGATTTTAGAGCAATGATTACTAAACTTGTAGATCAATATATGATTAATTAAATGAAGAACTTACTTTAGCTTTAGCGAGCGCATGCAAATTTCATGTCCTTTTACAATGGCTAGAAAGAGATTAAAAACATCAAAATGGTCCAATTAAATCCAATTTTTATAAAAATAACCATATGTGGTGGGTAAATCAATCTTAGGTGGCCCCGGTTAAACTAACTCATAATGAAGTTCTCAATGGCAAAATCTTTTGAGTTAATGGATACAATAATTGTATGTTAGTCAACTGTGGGGTTTCCTAGCATTTGGTCAATGAATTTGCTTCAAGAACACACTAATTATATCTCCCACTAACCCTAAAAACATAGTTGAGAATTTTGCAAAACGTCTTCGGAATACAAAAACCGTGTTTACTTTTATTGCTTTAGATAAAGATCACCAGGCACTCCTACGAGTGTTGCTCTGTTATTTTCACGAAAACAAGTAATTTTACAGTGTTTAGAAAATAACTGCTAATATTATTAATAGTATTTTTTTAAAAAAAATAGATTCAACTAATAAAAATTTAAATGGAAATATTCTTGTTATTTTTAGCAGGTCATGGGTTTTATCTTTTTTTTATCTTTTATTTTTTTGTATTTATTTTTTTAATGTGAGCTTAAGAAATAACTAATAGTATGTTACTAGTTATTCCATAAAGATTATAAATGAGTTCATATGAAATTAATTCCCAGATTTGAGACCGCTCTTTAATGGCTGTAATTTGTTTTTTCAAAAATAGAGGTCTCTTCAATTAGATTTTTCTTTCTTAAAAGCTGACGGTTGGATAATTACACAAGAAAAAACCGAACATTACTAGATAATCGTATTATTGGAAAAAATAACTGACACACAAGAAGTTTCTTTTTTAAAATCTTCCATTACATTGAATGAAAAAAAAAAATCGAATGTAAATTTCAATTAACAATTTTATTACATTACAATTTAAGATAATAATGAAATATTATTTCAATATATTTTCAAATAAAAATATCTTAAAACAACCTCTAACACAATCCCAGATAAACTAATACTAAAAAATAATATTGATTGTTACTGGAAATCAATTCATGAGACAAAAACTAACTGAAGAGGAAACCCAACTGCTAGATACGTGAGTTACTCGGGTTACATGTGTATTATTGTGAGCCTGTCAGTTCCCACCAAGGCTCCACTACATGGAATCGATCTTCATATATATGTTAATTACTCAAATAACATGCTCAAGATAAGCTTGGACGCATGTCTTATTTGAAGACAGAGCCAAGAGACCATCCAAGTGTATGCATAGATAGACGTGTCCAATCAAAACTCGAAGAGCCCAACCTCATCTTCACCAATCACAGCTACGAATAATGCGTTTATTTAAATCTAAAAGTTATTTTTACCCAAAAGAAAATGAGCATTGGTGCTAGAATGTTGACACAACGATATCCTAGCCACATCAAGACAAAACATACATGCAATTATATAAACAAGTTTGGGATTTAAGGTCTGTGAGATCGGGTACATTCTTACACGCTGTATACTATGTATTTTCTACTACTTGTATTGCTTCATTAGCCTTTCCGAGCATTATTCCCTCCTCCATTTACTTACTAATTTATCCATTATTCAGTCATGAAATAATCTTTGAAAAACACCCGATTTCATCGATATATTTTTGAAGAGGTAATGAACGATCTTAACTGGACATATTCTCAAGCTCCCTGTCATGGGTGGGATCTGTCTTAATTAGATTCATGGGTCCAGCGCTGGCTACCACAGGATTAATGAATTTGATTAAGCCAAGGTGATTGTTTTTTAATGAAGTGCTAGAAAGCAGTAAACGGTCTTGCATTTCCAAATGTAGATGGTTACCTGTTTCTTGACAAGATTTTCATAATTTCCCTAACTAACTCATGTTGTCTCCGATATTATGATCTCAATGGACGTGATCATTAGGATTTGATATGATTGTTTTCACACAACCAAGATCAATAAACCAATCTACAGGTGACGGCTGGCTGCTAAAGTCAATCGAGGTTACCTATGTGAAGAAATTTAATGAATTTTACCTTTCTCCCTGCTGAAATTGTATAAACTCCACTGCCATAATTGGATTTATATATATAATTTACACGCGCGCATTAGCTAATTTTGCTTGTAAAATTAATAGATATATATCAAAGAATTATATTAAATTAAATATTTAAATTTTTAAATGAGATTATAAAATATAATTTATATTATTTTTTAATATATTTTTTTAAATAAAAATTATTTAGATTTAAAACTTGCATAAATTTATATTATTTCATGTTTAATTTTTATTAAATAAATAAAAATGATAACATTCGAATTCATGATTGTTTAATTAATAGATTTATATTATTCCGTATTTAATTTTTATTAAATAAATAAAAATGATAACATTCGAATTCATCATTTTTTAATTATTAAGGTTTTAATATTATGTTAAAAATTTATTTTAATAAAAAAACTTAAATTTGAAGTGAGATATTAAAATATAATTTATATTATTTTTTAATAATATGATGGTATTTATGTTTTTTTAATATAATTTTGTTTTTAAAGTGCATTAATTGATTTTAGTTTTATTGGTCTAAAAATTAAAAATTATGTGTGATTGATAATTGCCTTGTTTTGAAACTCAAACGTATATCAAAGAAACTACTTTATTTTTAAATCAAATTACTATATCCTTTACTTTAAACCAAAAACACAACGGCTTATTATGCGATCTATAGAATATTTGTGTCCGAATTAAAAAATTCGTAAAAGCATTACTTATTATATTCTTACGTAAGATTTAAATTCTAATTATCAACGAGGAAGCGCATCATACAGAAAAATTAGATAGCTTCTCACTCGATCATAAAGATAATAGATGCATGGACTAGCTTGCTAAATATGATCATGGCTAGAGCACTGGAATTCGTTCTTTCAACTGTCCACCTCTTTACTGCTAGCTAATATGGCAGGGTTTGCTTTCTCTGGAATAAGCTCTTTGTATTCTTTCTTTATGGGATATATCCCCGATCAATAATAATAATAATAAATATTAAAGAATCATCTCATCAAAAACTTGAAATTTATATATATATAATATTAATTTTTATCAAATAAAATAAATATAATAAAATTTAAATTCGTAATCATTTGGTTAATAAAACTTTAATATAACATCAAAAAACCATTTTAATCTAAAAAATTAAAACTTCAAGATATAGTTTATATAATTATTTAACATCAATCATATATGAAGTTTAGCTTTTTGGTTTAAAATTTTATAATTTAAAATCCCATGTTTATAACCTCCATTCCTTTTATCTTAGAACAAAACATCAAGCTCGTCGTCAAGATTTTGAAATGCAAATTTATCCCAAAGTTTAGCGAACCTAGAGGCTAGGTAGCCGTGACAAAGAGAGATTAATTTAGAGAAGAGAAAAAACATAAAGTTCACACCTAATTAATTGGTCTTAATTTGATGTCAAAAAAACATGGAGTCACTTTATTACCCGACAGTGTCACTTTATAACCCATTGTTCAATTGTCTTGTATAATTTCAAGGCCATGTCTTAAACATCATTAATCTAAGTCCACTAACTCTCACCATCCAAGAATGCAATTGGATGATAGAACAATTGCTCTCCTCGGCATCCTTTGCAAGAACAGAAAAAAAAAAAAAAACAGAAATTCACCTAGGAAGGTGAATTAGGTGAAGCAATTATTCTATCATGGAAGAATAAATCTACAACCCGCCGTTTAGAGACAACTCAAGTAGGTGTTTTTTTGGTCGACAAAATATAAGTACTGCATAAGGGTGATGATGTTCAATTAGTATGGTTCCTTGATGTATAGTCATTTAGTCAACCATACAGGGACATCCTTTCTACCGTTGGACGGGGAAAAAAGAGAATCTCTTTCGGTTGGTATAAAGAAAAGGAGAGGCGGCAACAAGAATTTCAATTTTTTAGAAACTATGAAAGGCATGGAATTCAAAGCAAAGAGGGTCCCCGACACGGAAGAAATGGTGCCTTTTCTTTTACTTTTCCGAAACACCTTTCACCGATGTATATAATTCCCATATAAATTAGCATTATCAAAACTGATAAGTGAATAAATACTTTATTATCAACTTCTAATTAATTCATATAGTATTTGTTCTCACAAATCATGTCGTTGCGAGCTTATATTTAACCATAAGAAAACGAATATAGTTTCCCATGAAAAAATGAGAGAACTGCTATAATTACTCGCCAAATCTATAAAAAAAAGAAGCTAGAATCTCCATTAAAAAAAAAAAAAACGTAAACAAGGTCTCTCCACAGAGGTGGGAACATGCAACTGCCATTTCAAGCAAATTTGTAAGCAATTTGACTGGTTCACCTAATAAAGCTGCAAGATCGAGGACTTTACTAGGCTAGCATGTTCTTTGTTAAGGAAAAAAAAAGGCCAGCTGAAGGATGCTTAAAGTCTCTCATTGAAACAAAATTGTATAATTACAGCATGTTATTATACAGCATGTCGTGAGAAGAAAAAAAAAAAAAACCTATTCTATAGTGTATGATCATCGTGTAAGAGCTACGAAATTTCAAACTTCCTTTTTATGTGTCCATGTCGGGCTGCTAGTCCAACAAGCACTGCATGATATGAAACGAGAGGGCCATAGCTCTTATTAGGGTTTATGATCTGTATCGAAAAGAATTATCGAGTAATTTCTTGATTGTCGGAATATTCTTAATTTTAACCTAACTCCAAAGCCAGTATCTTATTAAATCCACACTAAGGTCGAGTTTAATTAAGTAATTAATTAATCAATCCACCCAAAGTCTTCCCTAACACCTCTTGCATGTTACATGTGTTAGATAAGGGCAAGTGGCCAGTTCATAGTCTTTTTTCATTTTCCAGTGAAGGGTGAGATTTCTTATAGAATCCAAATTAAGTAAACTTTATCTGTTCAGATCGATTAAAGGCAATCCATCAGCACTAAAATTAAAGAATCGGTAAAAAATCTTACCTTTTAAGGACCACTCTTATATTTAAACCCTAATGATTAAAAGAGTATGCCTTCTAATTATTATACTAACACTTCATCGTTAAATTCTAACATTTACAGGAGTCATAACACCCATATGAATTGGTCAATGATAGATGAAGCTTCGCTTTTTCTTGAAACCTTAAGAGAAATTGACAGGTTAAAATTAATTTATAGGTCAAAATTAACTATGTTAATTACAACCCTATTAAAATTTTCAAATTTTCTTCACCTAAATTATGTCATAATCATATGGTCTAGCTAGGACCTAGCTAGGTAAATTTAAGATCTAAATCTAGCTAGAGTGACATTAACGGCTGCATCTGTTCAAGAAATTACATGCTATGAGTAGGTAACTGTACGATTCCGTTTTTGTCAATCTGTTCATAAACTAGGGTTTCGGAACATGGTATCAAGTGTTACAATGAGCTATAACTATGCACCGGCGGTGCCCAACAACCCAGAAATTTCAACTGCTCGTCCATGCATTACAGTGATTTTACCGGTGAATATTCCAGTGGTGAATTTTCACCGGTTTGAACTCACATGGTATCTAATAACATAGAATAACCTTTGTACTAACCCGGTTAATTATCCAAAACACTAATCTCCAAAATACTATTTATTATAATAATATAATTACTATTTATTTAATTTTATGTTCTACCTCATGCGTTTAAGGTTTTTTTTACTTTGATAAATTTTTTAAATTTATATTTTTAATTTAACTTATAATAAATTATTTTATGGAATATCTATATCAAGGGTTTTATAGATTGAAAGTTTTTTAAGACGTGGTCATGTTTAGAATATTTATTAGGATTTATTTAATTTTTACAGATATTTTTAATTTTATTATTTATGATTTTTTTTAATATTTAAAATTTGATATTTTTTTTAATTGATATTTATTTTATTTTAAATGATTTTTTAATTAAATTACATTTTTTTTGAGTTTTTTCTATTAAATTTTATTATAATTGGTTTGATGAACAGGAATCGGTACGTCTACATAACAATTTCTCATGGCAAAATGATAGACTGACTTGGATTACTGAAACAGCTGCACCTGCTTGGTGTGATTGGGATTAATAAACTATAACACTATTAACTAGAGGTTGTGTGTTTTGGGTTGCCGTACTCTATCTAGCTCTATAAATATTAAGCCGTGCGCGCGCGTGTATTATACTCGGAGACGATGGAGGTCATTCATTGTCATCCATACCGAGGCAACAAAAATTGAACATGGAGAAATATAAAATAGAAATATTAGAAAAATGAAACAGACAGATTAAAAGTTATGTTGGCATGTTCTTGCCTTCTGTCGTCGAGGATAAGGATGATCATGACAGGCCTAGTATAATAATTGTTACTGCAAAATCAATTTCACATATACAATAACATAGAATCATAGAACCGATTCCATTGCCGGCAGAAAATTACTAATAATAATAAATTTTTTTTGGAGATAATAATAGAGCAGTCAATAGTGAATTGCTGTTGATGCAAATCTAATAAGTGATTCTTCACACTTTTCTTTCGAAATATAGAATGAACGAGATGTGATCTTCTTGCCCCTTTTCTTCTTATTAAAAGAAAGAAATAATAGTGAAGTATTGTCACCAAGATTTTCCCTTGCTTGATTTCAATTGTAAGATTCTGCCTGGAGCTTGGCATGAACAAAATCACAGATATGATGTAATGACATTGACCTTGGAAATATATGCTATTAATAAAAACACCTCCCTCTAGCAATTAATCCGAAGTCATAAGACCATGTTTGTTGATCAATAATACGAATTAAGAAATACTTTTCAAAAGCAGAAATCAAGTTTCATTGGTGGAATTGCTTTACCATCTGAGACAATTGACATCTTCTTGTCTTGGGTGATCTCATGGAGGGGATAAAGTCTTATGGGAGGATAACATCATTGGGAGTGAGTACCTTGATGCTTAAGCAACTTAATCTTCTTTAGGTTCAATGACCATTATCCACTAATTAAAAGTCATTAGTGTGTGTGTATTCATTTTTAAATCGACACAATGTTATAATCTTGAACAAGGTTACGATACGATAAGATTCGCTCGCATGCCTTGTAGACCTCACTTTTTAACCCATTAATTGTCCATGAGTAGCATCATGACCACTTGGTTTTTTATCCTGGTATCGAATAACACCAAGATTCTTTATGAATTTTATTCAAGCCATTGCAACTGTTTCAAGAGCTCTGTTATTTTCTCCGTATAAATGGAAGCTTGTGGGTGTAAGTTGTGGGATAATCGACGAGGAAAAGACAAGAAAATAACTGGTATATGATTCGGATGGTGAAGGGGGACAATGTGGTGTATCTTTAATCATTTCTTTTGGCCCTAAACCTACCTTTTTTGAATGGCACATATTTATGATCTTCTCTTTGGAGGTTGCAAAGCATGGGGGTTATTTTGATAAAGGGCATGGAGAGTTTTGACTTTGGTGGGAAGAAATTAATTCTACTGGCTTTAGTGGACAGTGGACTCACTCTTTTCCATATAGAGATTCCACAAGAGAGGCTCTCCACTATCTTTAACTCGTTGAAGCAAAGAATGTTGAATTGCGTTAGGAAATAGTATCTTTACTAAGTAATACTTTTCAGGTGAAGCAATCTATTGGGTTAGGAATCAGGATATGAAATAAGTTTTGTTGTATAAAAAATGGCATGTGTGAAGTGCACTTGAGACCATAAAAGCCTTGTTTAATCATTTATTTATTAGATACTGAAAAAAAAAAAATTGTGCTGTACGTGAAAGGGGAAATGGACATCTCCTTTCAAGATCTTTAAAGAACAAGAGGGTCCCCATGACCCCTTATTGCCATGCGTTTGGAGGTACAAAGAAACAAGCACGACCGCCATGAAAATCATGCTGTGGCCACAACGGGAGGAGTGGGGAAATGACTAAAGCCCACATCCTCAAAAAGGCTGTTTGATCTATTTCAGTGGTTTCTTCCATCACATCCCCACCCCTGTCCCCTCCCACCCCAAGAATCCCATGAATCCCATCATGAAATTTCAGCTCATCAAGACATGCAGCTCAAGAATGGCATGCATATTGATTTATACTTCTATAGCATGCTTAAAATGAAAAACTCTTCCCCTTGTCTCTTTTCACACCACAACTTAGGACCCCAGTTGGCTTACCCTGTAGAAGCCAGCAGCTTTGAGCTAGTTCAGGACTTCCCTGGTTATTTGGCATTTCTGTCGTGTATGCGTTCGCTTTCAGCCAAATGTTCTATACTTGCCTATATGTGGCTTATAATCCAATAGAATCACATCTCAGATCAACGGTACCTGAAAGCTTCGTTGCGCCAGGAATCTCGGACAAATGACTTGTAAAAAAAAGTATTTTGGCTTGAAAACAAGAAGCAGGTAGAAGATTGGATTTCAAAATTGGGCTGATCAACATATCAATAAACAACAATCTCTAGGAAATACATATGACTCTTTTGACTGCTTTAGGTATAGATATTTCCAAGTTTGCATACAGGCTCCAAACTGGAGGGTAGGAAGACTAGCTTGTGGCAAAAATATATGATACAGTTTTACACCTTCGAAGCCAGCCTCAGCAAAAACGGCTGCCTTCCTCTGAGAAATTGGTGAAGTGCAGTTTGCCAACTGTGATTGCCTTCAATAGGCTGACACAAAGTCATAATCTCTGTTTCTTCTGTTTGGTTGCCTCTTCACCTGGTCTACAAACAAATGGATTAACAGGGAGATTAGTAGATGTATCAGAAATGACGAGCAGACAGTAGAGCATTATTGCTGCCATTGAGTTAGTAACAACAAATTACAGCAAGGAACCAGAAAGCAATCAGTTCACCAATTATATGAACTGGTATCCAGAAAAGCCTTTTCACATATTCAACAGGCAGGAAACTAATCCTTGCCCAGGATGGATTTGGCAATCTAGAAACATTAAGTGATAATTATCATATAGCTTGTATGGTCGTGGTTGGATATGTTTTCAAGGACGTAGAATTTGATTGTAAAGGAAGCGATAACAGGGCTGCAAAAAAACCATAGTTTGCCAAAGAAATGCAAACTTCACTTCTAATTTTAACTTCAAATCTGCTGGAACCATTATCAGTTCACTAAGAAGAAATAAAAAACGAGAATAGCTCTCAGTGAGTACATAACTCCTCAAGCATTGTCTCTAAGCTTATGAGCAGAATACAAATTGAACCAGATGCTGATCAGTCACTAGATGTAGTTTTGGATGGAAGTTCTTGCAGTGGCAGGGAAAAAGGCATCAAGAACGACAGAAAGAACATCAATACTTCAACAAATATCAGATACTACTTAACAATAGTTCCAGAATTATCAGTAAGGTCCAAACACCCATATAAAACATATATCATAACTTAACAGAAATTCATTAACAACTGCACTCTGAGATTCTTCATACCTTTCAGTTGGTCTCTTTCTTTCATCAATACCAATACAAGCCTTCAGCTCTTCCATGCTGGAATCTTCCCCAGGATTACCTTTTAATAGATTGCAACACTCAGGGAATACGACAAGCTTAGTCAAGCCTTGAACGTGTGATAAATCTTTAAACTTTCCTTTCAGATATTCCATCAAAAGGAGCCCTGGATGTATCTCAGATAAAATACAAGACTTTCTTAGCCACTACAAGAGTTGAGAACTTCACAGAATTAATTCAATTCTACAAGGAAGGAAGCTACATTCAACCAGTGAAAGGATGCAGACATTCTGTTATAATATTCTGCATGTAAGGACATCTTTTATTGTTGGAGCTGCCAAAGAAGGATTCAAACAAATGATCCAGAGCATGCCACAATTACAGTTTCAGGATTTGAACAGTGCAGTTGCTTGGCAGCCTGAAAAATTTATCACTGCTCCACACAATGACCATTTTTTATCATGCTCAATTACCCTTCATTCTTAATCATATCAAACACCTAAAATAAAGCAGAGAGATCAAGTTTTATTGGAATCTGGACATCATGTTTGCAGTCACAAGCTTACAGAGACAAGCACTCTATGATCCTTAAAGGCCTAGAAGACTCAGTGGATTCTCAACTACAAGTCCACGATTTAGAGCATGCAGTAGAGGTCATATTTGTGTTTGGTATATCACTGCAAAAGCAAATTCCGCATAAGATAACAATGTGGCTACCAAATTAATCCTACAACACTTTACTACAGTTCCAATGTCATTCACCATTAAGAACAAGTCAAAAAGAGGACAAGCCCTAATATGAAGAATCCTGGAGACCAAATCAATCCAATTTCAATAAGGAGAGAACAAAAGGACAACCTAATACGAAACAACCACGGGCAATGCATGTATTGCACACACGATTGAAATGCAACAATCACAACAGGCATATTTATACATACATACATACATACATACATATATATACATGACGAGGAACAGGCTCCGAATTAAAAGTTTCAACATTTCACTCTAACTCCATATCTATTTACAATCGTTAAGAATTAAATGACAATTAAAGAGGGGGGAGGGAGAGAGAGAACAGAAAAAGATACCGATGGCTCGAAGCGTGGGCAAATCGAAATTCTTGGCGAGTTCTTCATGACCGAGTACTTTGGCGCGATGGAGAATTAGTGATTTTAACCCAATTAGCATATCCTTCAAACACAAATTAAAAAAATAAACTATTTAGTTCATCAAGAATCATAAGAAGAAGAAGTAGAAGGAAATAAAAGAGAAAACTCTGTTTAACTTACAAGCTCAGATTCTGATAGGTTACAAAGCCAGCGTATTACTTCGGGACTGTTATTCCCCAAAATGTCTTGTCTGTTATCCATGTGAAAGAGGGCTTGGGAATCTTTAGCTCCGTATGCTGCCTCGGGTGGAGGAGATGGCGGTGGTGGTTGTGTTCTGAGGTTGCGAGAAAAACCTAATAAGCAAGTTGAGATGACAGGAAACGGAGACCTTTGGGTTGTGGCGGCTACACAGTTACAGACTTGTAGTCCGTTAAATTAGAATTTGTCTTTTGTTT
>NW_011508396.1:0-752 GCF_000495115.2 Populus euphratica
AATCTACATAAATAAATTTGTTATTATTATTATTATTATTAACAAAAAATATATCAAACGAGCTTCGTTTTTCTTTTTCTTTTTTTAATTTAACCCTTTAAAATTAGATCGAATGGAAATTAAATTTTTTTATTTTTTATTTTTATGTAGTTATCACGGTTTTATGACTTGGGTTGCGGGTTAAGTAGTTGATTTTGGGTTTTTTTTCTTTTTTTTAGTTGAATTTTTTTAATTTCATCATTAAATATTATGTTGATTGAGAATTAGGTTTCATAATTAATTTTAGTTTGCATTCTATAAAGGTTATCCTAGTCTCATAACTCGGGCGGTTCTTTATGTTCTTTTTTTATATATAATTTTACCCTTCAACATTGGATTGATTGAGAATTGAATTTCATAATTTATTTTGATTTGCTTTAAATAAGGTTATCCTAGTCTTATTAATCATATTTGACAGATTAAACCGAGTTGACTCAACTTATTTTTTTTAGTTTAATTTTGTTTTAAACTCTGTCATTCAAACATTGGGTTGATTAAAAATTGAGTTTAATAATTTTTCTATTTGTTTTTTATTGGGTTATCATGGTTTCATGATCTGGGTAGCAGATATGACAGATTAACCCAAGTTGATTCAAGTCCATCTAATATATTATCGTTTTAATATTTAAAAAAAGATGTTGTTTTGATTTTTTTTAAATCAAGTTATCGGTTATTTGAGTTGTCTTCTTTACATTTGTAAAGTTGACCATATC
>NW_011508318.1:0-783 GCF_000495115.2 Populus euphratica
TAATTTTTCTTAATTGAAAAAAATAAAATGGTGTTCATGTTTAATAAGATGAATTAAAAATATATATAAACTGATAAATAAAAAAATAATTGTTGGTGCTAATTGAGTGTTAAAGAGAAAAGTTGATATTTCTTGTAAGAAGCAAAAGATATTTTACTCCACCTATTCTTCTGTATTTTATATATTTTCTTTTATTTTATCTTTAATGTTAATTATGGTCACTAATTATGTATGACTTCTATTTTCACGCATGCACCATGTAAATACAATTTATTTATATAAAATTTAAGCTAAAGAAATTTGAATATAAATTATAATAATTATTATAAAATTATAAAACAACTTAAAAGATTAATTACTTTTTTTCTAAAAGTTAGACTAAACAATTTAAAAAACAAGAGAGGGGATATTAGTTAAAATTTAAATAAAAAAAATTAATGAAAATCAATGTCTTATTTTTTATTTTATTTTTTGGCCCGCTCTAATTTTTCTTTTTTTTAATTGATGAAACTCATTTGTCATGGCAGAAGACAATCATCCTTCGTGGCAGATGATCTATTGTTTGCTGGAGATTTTATGATCATTAAAAAATACTGCCCTAGTTTTGGGATAAAAAAATACATTTTTTAAATTTATTTCCATGTAAAGCAACTTTTAAATATTAAAGGAACTTTAATAAACATATTCATAAACTCTAAATATTATTTATTCTCTCTAAAAATAAACATAAACAAATAAAAAAATTTATGAAGCTCGATCAACTATTTTTTTACACAATTAGAT
>NW_011508319.1:0-783 GCF_000495115.2 Populus euphratica
ATAAAAAATAAAAAATAATTTAAAATCAAAATCAAAATCAATATTTTTAAAAACACCAAACAATCTTTTAATTCTAAAAGAAAGTGCTTTGGTCTTTTAGGAACTAGTCAACTTGCATCCCCAATTCAAAGGATAGAGGATTGGAGGGGGTTCAATATCCCGTTCAAATTAACGATCATCGTACAGATTTTTCCCCATAGGCTGCAATCTTTTCTCTAGGATTCACCCATTAACTCGTTATTTTACTCTTCAAATTTCTCTCACTGTTTCCCTTGACTGTTTTTATTTTGACCGAGCCCGTATATGTTTCGCCGTGCTCGTGACATGGTTACTGCCAGGGTTGACCATTAATAAAAAAAATTGAACCACTGGCTAGTAGATGCATATCTATTTATAATTAGAAAATTACAAATTAACAAATTTTATTTCCCCAGGTTTTCAAAAATTGCATGTCTATGAAGATCGACGCAGCTATAATATTCAATGTGGCCAAAATCATCATTTGAAGCAATCAGGTGTGTGTGTACACTGTCAGTGTTGCCCTTGCCATTTTTAATCTCCAGGAGGTTGCCATTTTTATATAAGTTGACATGACACAGACATGCATAATTAAGAAATGGCCGAATAGACATGTACATAGCACTAAATTTATTAATGTGAAATATATTTATTTATATTTAAATTGATGAATTTATAGTAAGGATAAAATACACAAGACAATAATGCTTTATACGTAGAATTATAAAGCTGTTATAATTATAAAATTTTTATTATATATATTAT
>NW_011508321.1:0-782 GCF_000495115.2 Populus euphratica
AAATCTGACCATTTGGGCCCATGATCTTCACGCATTAAAAAACATTAAAAAAAAAAGAAGAAGCTAGACAAACTGTGCAATTGCGGTTTCTTGGAATATTTGAAGCCGGTTTCCTCGAGGATCTTTTCTGATTATATAACATGCTACTGTTTGAGAGTGGTGTAAAAATTAATTTTTGAATTAAAAAAAAACATATATATATATAAAAAATTTAAATCTAAAAAAAATTAAATACATTTTAAAAATATAACTAGAAATCAAAGAAAAACACTATCTAATGTTGTTACATACGAGGTTAACTGACGTCTATATACAACATCATTTAATTAAAAAAATAATTTATAATAATAGGATATATCAATTTTATAGCTGTGCCCTGGGTTTTATAGAGCGTGTTTGGGAGTGTGATTGCTGTTGTTTTTTAAAATAATTTTCACTTGGAAAAGTATGCCAATAATATTTTTTTATTTTTTAAAAATTATTTTTGAGATCAGCACATCAAAATGATTTGAAAATATCAAAAACATATTAATTCAAAACAAAAAAAATCATTTTTTTTTCAAAAATACTTTAAAACGCAGTGCCAAACAGACCCATAAAAGTAGTATTTTGATGCTTGTTAAGGGAGAGAACCACTGAAAGTGAGTCATGTTTTATCATTTCACTATTCATGTTCATTAAAGTGAACAGTTTTTTTTTTTTTAAAAAAAAATTAATGTAGTTAATTGATTTCACTTATACTATTCATGTAAATGTGAATAATAATTTTTTTTTTGTTTTTT
>NW_011508322.1:0-781 GCF_000495115.2 Populus euphratica
CCCCACTAATTTTTTAATCTATAAATAATTTTTCAAATTACAAATATTTTTCAATTTCAACCCCTTTTATTTCTAAATATATAAACAATCTATTAAATTACAAATATTTTTTAATTTTATACTCTTTTATTTTTTTTAATCTTTGAAACTTGGTTCTTATTCTTTTAAATAATACTTATTTTATTTAATGTCATTTCTAAAATGTTTTTTTCTTTCAAATCTCGTCTTCATTTTTTTTTTGTTATTCTTTGTTTTTACTTTTGCAAGTTTTTTTTAAAAGATTCGCTTAGTTTTTTTTCCTTTCTTTGAGATAATGTTTTTGTTTTTTTAATTTTTTATCTTTTTCTTTTTGTTTTGTTTTATTGTTTTTTGTGGTTTGCCTACTATTGTTTTTTAATTTCACTTCCCTATCATTTTTTAATCCCTAAATGAACCATGAAATTACAAATGTTATTTAACTTTACCCTATAATTTTTTTTATCATTCAAATTTGGTTTTTATTTTTTCAATTGCTATTTATTTTGTTTGTGTTCTTTTTAAAATTGTTTTTCTCTTCAAATTTTATTCTTCTTGGTTTTTTTAATCAAATTTTATCCCCTTTTTTTCTTTGCTTTTTTTATCCTTGGCTATCTTTTTTTTAATAATATTTTTTTTACCAATTTTATCATTTAATATTAAACTAATTAATAATTAAGCTTCTTGATTTAATCCAAATCCAAGATAATCAAGAAAGTATTTCAATCATCTAATCAAGGGAGATGATCAAGCATTTTCTATAATT
>NW_011508323.1:0-780 GCF_000495115.2 Populus euphratica
AATATAATTTTAAATAAAAAAAATATTTCAAGATATAACTGGATAAACAGCGTTGCGTGTCCTGGTCGCGAACTTGCTTTTGTCAGCTCGTGAATGCAAGCAAGCAAACAGACAAATGTTTACTTGTATCCGTTCAACAAGCCAACCTGTATAATTGACCAATACAAGGCCTTTAGTTTTTGGAAAACTACAGATCAGTCCTTTCCTTTTCATTTATTTTCAACTTTTCTTTGATTTAAAAATCTCATCACAGTTAGATTACGTCATCATAAGATAACAAAAACCGCTTGGGAACATTGGGATTAATATAAATTAATTAAACTTAGTTCTCTCAAAGAGTAAATGAACATATACTCCTTTGTTTTATGATTTTATAAGTTACTGGTCTGATTTGAAAATTACTAGTCTTTTCCTACCATGCCATTAAATGGCGGGCACCGAAAGCTGACCACCATCTGACTGTCGGTGCATCGCATGCTTCGCCGGAAAGAGATGTGGCCCTGTTTTTTCAAACTCCTTTCCTTTTCATGAGATTTTAATATTTTTTTAATATATATTTTTGAATATTTTTAACATATGATAACATAAACTATGTTATCCAAATAAAGAAAAATAACTATTACTATATATTTTCATAGCTTATTTTATGATATATAAATTAATTTTGTTATTTTTTATAATAATTAAAAAAATTGTTTTCATTAACCATCATTTTGTTCTAATTATAAAAATAAAACATCATTTAAATACAACTTTGATTATATTTTTTTTATTAATATA
>NW_011508324.1:0-780 GCF_000495115.2 Populus euphratica
TTGCTAGGAGGAATTTTTTCATCCAATCATTAATTTTATGTGATAACTATATTTATATTTGGGTGGTTGGTAATATAATAAATACAAATTAAATATTACATGATAAAATTTAACTTAATAAGTTTAAAAATTTATCAACCTAAAACATGTTTGCGGATAAAATTAATGAAAATACTCAATTTTTTTTCATAATAATATAGTTTTAAGTTTTATTTTAAAAAAAACCCAAGCTTCTCTCATGTTAATTTATTTAATTCATAAGCTAAATTTTGAATTAAATTAAGTTTTATGAATATGATTATAATATAGTGTATGATAATATATTTATAATTATTTTTTAATAAAAATTTTAAAACACTCAAACTTACATGCATCAATGCAGCCCCAGTCAACGTAATACTATAATCTTTCAAATAAAATCCTTTCAATCAATCAAGTAATAACGAAATAAATAAAAAATAAAAAAAACTGTATAGACTATCGCTATAAATGTTAATGTTGACAATATCAGCAAGTTATTTCAGAGAGAAATCAATCAATCAAGTGAAAATAAATAAAAATAATAATAATTAAAGATAAAAAAACCTCAAAAATATTGAACTTGACTAATTTCTATGATTTAACTTAGTAATATGTCGGCTAGATGAGGATTTAACTTACATTGAATTTTAAAATTAAATTAAGTAAAAATAAATTTGATAGATGAAATCTTAACCAAGCTAACAGTTAATTTAACTTTTTTTTTTGGTTAAAAATATTAGGTTTTTATTTTTTTAAAAA
>NW_011508325.1:0-780 GCF_000495115.2 Populus euphratica
CTACCTAAGCTTGCAATGATCTGGTGTATTAACAAATTAAGGCATCATGTGGTTCAGGTGTACAAATGCCAAAACATCCATACCAGCCCTTGTAATTTGGACGACAACTTCAAAACATGTTAGTTGTTGAACAGATGCATCATCGTCCTTGATTAATTTTTCATTAATCAGGAACATAAATATACAAGTAATTGTCTTAAAACATGATGATCTATCTGCTGCTCACTCCAAAAAAAAGTGTCAGAACCTCCATCTCAGAGAATTGGCAAAATCCATTGAGGCTCACACTGCTAGTGTTTCACATTTTGGCGAGGCGCAGACACTGCTACAGAGCCGGTTTCAAGATAATTTCCTGTTTTCTTCCCGCGAGATGCATCTACTTCCAGATTCTTTGACCAAGGGCTTTCTTGTAATATTGGAACCTGATCCAAAAATGAAATTAGATGTTATAACTGCCTGTTTTAAGTTAGGTTACGTTTATATAGCTTTTTAAATCCTTTTTGTTTATCAAAATATCCATCAAATCATGGGCTAATTGTTACACCTTATCTTCCTAGCATGCCTCCAACTCAGTATGAATTTGATGGGATGTCCCTCTCATCATCATCCAATTGCATGGTCTTCGGTATCACCGTTACATCAAAATTTGCAGGAGTTATCTTCATCTAGGCATTTACGATCCAAAGAAAGGTGGAGAAATCCTATGCTTGGCTAGTTCTTGAGAATGAAAATCCCTGTGATTCTACGAAAAAATCCTACTTGACAGAGTGTAGAGGAGAG
>NW_011508492.1:0-718 GCF_000495115.2 Populus euphratica
CCATTGCACATCAATTCAACCATTTATTTATCTCTAGGTGTTAACCCTTCATAAAAATGTGAAACCAATCTCCATGTTTCAAAACCATGATGAGGGCAAGTACTAAGCAAGTCTCGATACCTATCCCAACATTGGTAAAATGTTTCTCCTAGTTTTTGAGACCTATCCCAACATTAGCAAGTCTCGATACCTATCCCAACATTGGTAAAATGTTTCTCCTGGTTTTTGAGTGAAAGTAGTGATTTGTCTTTTGAAAGAGTTTGTTTTGTGAGATGGGGAAAACTTCTTCAAAAACTGTTGTTGCATTTCATCCCAAGCACGAATGGATCCTGGTCTTAAATTTTGTAGCCATGTTTTAGCTTTATCTTTTAATGAAAAAGGAAAAAGCTTTAATCTGATGGTGTTCAAGCTATAATTTAAATTATTATATGTGTTGCAGACCTCCTCAAATTCCCTTAAATGCAAGTATGGATTTTCCAATTCTAAGCCATGAAAAGAAGGTAAAAGTTGAATAATACCTGGTTTAAAATTAAAATGAGATGCATTGGGAGGAAAAACTATGCATGATGGTGCACTTGTTCTTGTGGGATTCATGTGGTCTCTAAGTGTTCTAGCTCGGTTATTCTCATTATGAAGTGATTGATTATCTTCTTCGGCCATATTTTCTGAAAATGATGAGGATACCCTACAAAGTCTACCACTTGATGTACGTGACCGC
>NW_011508328.1:0-779 GCF_000495115.2 Populus euphratica
TTAGATAGTCCTGTAATGGATGAATTGCTCTAAGTGGTACCACCATGTCCTACGGAGGACTGCCGGGCATTGTTTTAAAACCCGGATAGGTTACGGTGGTTAAGCTGGGACCCGGCAGACCTTGAGCATGGAATAGTCATGATTAAAAAAACCTTAACCATCCCAGAGCTTTTAAGTTTTACAGCATTTTGCTTAGATTCCCCGAGGAAAAACTCCAATGCACACACATTAAGGTAGTGAACTTTTTGAGAAATCTAAGAGAAACCAAAGATTGAACGGAATGAGTTGGTGGTCACTGAAATCTTAAAAGTAGCTATAAGGAATCTATTTATGTTTAAGAGTGCGGTTCAGATAGAAATTAATTAAATTTAAAAGTAATTTTTTTAATATTTTTAAATAGTTTTAATGTATTAATATCAAAAATATTATTTTAATATACAGACAAATGAAAAAAATTTACTCTGAAAGCTGTCCTTCTTAAACTGAATTTGCTTTATTAGTGATACGAAAAAAAAAAAAAATCTTTACAGGGCCTGTGGCCCGCCAGACCTCCAAATTCCGCTCCTGGTTGTGAGGGGAAAAGTTGCAGTAGCATATCGTTACCTTTGGGCATTGGAAACAAGGCATTTGCTTGGGCTGACATAAAGAGAAAGGGACCGCCGTGCATGCAGGTGCGGGGATAAAAGGCGAAGGAAAACGAATTCGTGTTTATCTTGTCTAGGAGCACAGGAAAACACATGCAAAAAAATCTAAATTATCTATAATTATTTTGAGTGAGT
>NW_011500720.1:0-34240 GCF_000495115.2 Populus euphratica
TGAATTATACTTTATCTTCACAGTTTATAGATATCATTCTTAAAGAACGACATTGTGCATTACAAGTCCATCTGGCACATCGATGATAGACTTTCAGTCATTTTGCACGACGTTTCTTTGCAAAAGTGCTTTTACATGTTCCAGGCATATGTGAAATGAAGGAATTAGAGGACTCACTTGATAATCAGACCTTTACTTCAATCAACCAGCGAATATCTTCAGGAATTCCAAGATTTATTAACAACCTCAATCTTGCACATCTAGCATGGTAAATTTACAATTGCATTCTGAGGCAGAGTGGGAAAATACTTTTTCAATTTTTCAAGATTAGTATCCATTTTCAAATGAGAATTAGAAGAGAGATTCAAAGAATTACACAAATATATACACAGATATAAGTTATTATGGGAAACTGAAAGAACTAACTTAAGTCACGGAGTACCGTTGTTCGCCATTTGACTAGGAAGAAAGAAACAAGCAAAAATCATTCAAAAAGAAACACAAAAATAATGTGAAAGTAAAAAATAGTCAATCTTTATATATAGGATCACCCAATTCAATAAAGTCATTTTCAACTGAAAAATTATCAAAGTAAATTTTCAAACGATGTTTATTTACCTTGAAAACATTGTCATTCTTTGGATTCTCGATATCACAGGCCCCATATCGATATACATGTTTTACAATAAAAGGACTACTCCATCTTGATCTTAGTTTTTCAGGAAATAAATGTAGTCAAGAATTATAAAGCAAGACTTTTTGACCAACATTGAATGTTTTTATCAGAATATTCTTATCATGAAACTCTTTGATTCTTGCTTTATAAATTATTGAATTTTCATATGCATCATTTCTTATTTCCTCAAGGTCATTTATTTGTAATTTTCACAATTGACTAGCATCATCCAAATTTGAATTGAAAGCTTTAATAGCTCAATAAGCTTTATGTTCAAATTTCACAAGCAAGTGACAAGGTTTTTTATAGACTAGTTTATAAGGTGACATACCTAATGATGTTTTATAAGCAGTTCGATAAGCCCAAAGTGGATCATTAAGTCTTAAAAATCAATCTTTCCTATTAGGTTTCATTGTTTTCTCCAAAATATGTTTGATCTCCCTATTAGCAAGCTCTACTTGTTTACTTGTTTAAGGGTGATAAGGGGGTTGCAACTTTGTGTGTAATTCCATATTTCTTCATTAAAGACTCAAATGACTTGTTGTAGAAATGTGTTCCACCATCACTTATTATGGCTCGAGGGATTCAAAATCGACTCAAAAAATTTTCTTTTAAAAACTTTATCATTGTTTCAACTTAGAATTGCCTCTATCCATTTTGAAATATAATCTATTGCGACTAATATGTACAATAAACTAAATGATAGAGGAAATGGACCTATGAAATCTATACCCCAATAGTCAAAGATCTCAATGACAAGAATAGGGTTTAAAGGCATCATGTGACGTTTTGAAATTGATCCCAAATTTTGACAGTTTTCACAAGACTTGCATAATGCATGTGACTCCTTGAACATGGTGGGCCAGTAAAATCCACTTTGTAAGTTTTTTGCAGTTGTCTTTCTTGATGAGAAATGACCCCCACATGCCTTAGAATGACAAAATTTAATGACACTACTTACCTCATTGTCAAGAATGCATCTTGATGTGCATTAAATTTGGAAGAGATTATTACCGGAAAAGTTTCATTTTCTCCCAAAAATGAGTATTTGAGATTAAATGGCAACGACTTCAAATCAGGTTTAGGTGGTTGAACACTTGAAGGTATGGACTTAATTGATCATGATGGTAATTCCTCAATTTGTGGTCTCCAATTACTTGCCTTTGATTCTTCCTGAAAATAAACCATTTGCAAATCATCAAATTCATCAATCTCAATTTCACTGGAAGTGGTTGGAAATTGATAATGAAATTAATGTAAGGATTAAATAATGATAATAACAAATGTCAAGGTTAGAGGTTCCACTAATGGTATGTCAAACAAGTATAGTATAAACTCTTATTATTCAATTGGAAACCACACACAAAGGAGGTTCCAATTAGATTGTAAATTGTTAACATAATTACATTAGTCATCTTATTCGATTAATGTTAATACTTGTAAATCTCATCAGACACTCATGATTATAATTTATGTTAACAACAAATCAAGTTCCTTTCATAGTTCAGGTGTCGGTTATACCATACAATATGGGCTATGAAAATGCCAAACATTTGTTGTACCAAGTGTTATACAACATAAATCAAGATTAGTCGTTTAACAAGCAAAGTATTAAAGAGTGAACAAGATAACAAATACAAAACATATTAGTATCAAACATTAAAGTCCATATTAAGTTTACACTATATTTATTCTTACACTATTAGTGTAACCTTTTCACCTTGACATAATAAACTTAGCTAGACATAATGAAAGAAAGAAAAATAAATAAACAAAATAAGAACATAAATAAGATAAAAGTTAACTAATATACTACGACTAATATGTACAAGAAACTAAATGATGGAGGAAATGGACCCATGAAATCTATGCCCCAATAGTCAAAGATCTCAATGACAAGAATAGGATTTAAAGGCATCATGTGATATTTTGAAATACATCCCAACTTTTGACAATTTTTACAAGACTTGGAGAATGCATGTAAGTCCTTGAATATAGTGGGCCAGTAAAATCCATTTTGTAAGATTTTTGCGGTTGTCTTTTTAGATGAGAAATGGCCCCCACATGCCTCAGAATGATAAAATTTAATGACACTACTTACCTCATTTTTGGGAATGCATCTTTGAAATATTTGATCAGGACAATATTTGAATAAATATGGGTCATCCCAATAAAAGTTCTTCACTTCGTTGAAAAACTTTCTTTTATCTTGGGTGCTCCAATGAGCTGGCAATTGTCCTGAAACAAGAAAATTGACAATATTAGTAAACCAAGGCATTGTAGAGACAGAAATTAAAGATTCATCTAGAAAGTAGTCATCGATTGGTGTGATGTCAGTTTTAGAATCTATTGTCAATCTTGACAAATGATCTGTGACAACATTTTCACTATCTTCCTTATCTTTGATTATGATATTAAATTCTTGAAGTAACAAAATCTACCGCATCAATCTAGCCTTAAAATCTTTCTTAGAAATAAGATATTTCAATGCTGCATGATCACTAAAAACAACAACAGGTGAGCCAACAAGATAAAACCTGAATTTTTCACATGCAAATACTACTGCAAGTAATTCTTTTTCAATGGTGGTGTAATTCATTTGAGCATTATTTAAAGTTTTATTTATATAGTAAATCATATAAGTTTTCTTGTCTTTTGTTTGTCCTAAAACAGCACATACGGTATAATCACTAGCATCACACATTATTTCAAAAGGTAATGACCAATTAGAAGGTTGAATGATAGGGGCACAAGTAAGCCAGTTTTTAAGTTTAACAAAGGCTTCTTTACAATGTTCAGTCCATTCAAAAATATTATCTTTTGTTAGAAGGTTACTTAAAGGCTTAGATATTACACTAAAATCTTTGATGAACCTTCTATAAAAACCAGCATGTCCTAGGAATGATCTAACATCTTCAATAGATTTTGGTGTTAACAAATTTACAATTAACTCGATTTTAAATTTGTCAACTTCAATTCCTTTTAATGAAACAATGTGACCAAGTACAATACCATTTGTTACCATAAAGTGACATTTTTTCCAATTCAGTACAAGATTCTTCTTTTTACACCTGGTCAAAACCTTTTCTAAGTTAGTTAAACAATCATCAAATGAATCGCCAATAACAGAAAAATCATTCATAAAAATCTCAATAAAATGTTCAACCATATCACTAAATATACTAGGCATGCATCTTTGAAAGGTGGCTAGTGCATTACATAATCCAAAAGACATCCTTCGATATGCAAAAGTACTAAATAGATATGTGAAAGTAGTCTTCTCTTGATCTTCCAATGCAATTTCAATTTGATTGTAACCTGAATAGCCATCTAGGAAATAATAAAATTTATGACATGCAACTCTTTCTAGGATTTGATCCATGAAAGGTAAAGGAAAATGATCTTTTCTAGTCATTGAATTAACTTTTCTATAGTCAATGCATAAGCACCAACGAGTAACAACCCTAGTGGGAATTAACTCATTGTTCTCATTTCTTATCATAGTGACTCTAGATTTCTTGGGTAGGACCTACCCATTTGCTGTCAGAAATAGGATAAATGATTCCATTATCTAGAAGCTTAATCACTTTATTTTTCACTACTTCTTTTATATGAGGATTGAGCCTTCGTTGCATTTCCCTAGAGTATTTAGCATTTTCCCCCAAATAAATTCTGTGTGTACAAATCAAAGGACTAATTCCTTTTATGTCAGCTATGGTCCATCCTAATGTATTTTTATGCATTTTTAGAGTTTATAATAACTTACCTTTTTAATGTGCATTAAGTTTGGAAGAAATTATTACTAGAAAAGTTTTATTTTCTCCCAAAAATGAGTATTTGAGATTGAATGGTTGGGTGGTTGAACACTTGAAGGTATAGACTTAATTGATCGTGGTGGCAATTCCTCAATTTATGGTCTCCAATTACTTGGCTTTTATTCTTCCTGAAAATAAACCATTTACAAATCATCAGATTCATCAATCTCAATTTCACTTAAAGTGGTTTGAAATTGATCATTAACTAATTTTTCAATAAAATCCACTTCTTGTAAATCATTATCATTTCCAGGTTGCTTGTAAATGTTAAAAATATTCATCTCCAAAGTCATCTTTCCAAAAGATAGCTTCATTAGTCCATTCCTACAATTAATCAATGCATTAGAAGTTGTAAGAAACAGATGTCCTAAAATAATAGAAAATGAATTACATGCTTCAAGAGGTTGTGTGTCCAAGACAACAAAATCCATAGAATAAATGAATTTATTGACTTATACCAACACATCTTCGACTATTCCTTTAGGCACTTTTACAGATCTATCAACAAGTAGGAGAGTTACAGAAGTTGGTTTTAACTCACCTAGATTGAGACTTTGAAAAACTGAATATGGAAGTAAATTCACACTAGCTCCAAGATCAAGTAAGGCTATTTTAATTTTATGTTCTCTAATAAAGCAAGAAATTATAGGACAACCAGGGTCTTTATATTTCAAAGCATTATTGTTCTGAAAAATAGCACTTACTTGTTCAGCTAAAAAGACTTTCTTCTTCACATTCAGTTTTCTCTTCACAGTTCATAGATCTTTCAAAATTTTAGCATAAAAAGAAACCTATTTCATAGCATCTAGCAAAGGTATATTGATCCTTACCTGTTTGAAAGTTTCAAAGATTTTAGAGATGTGATTGATTTTTCTTTATTTGGTCATGACATGAGGAAGTGAAAGTGCTGGTGGAGAATCAGTTTTTTCTTTGCAATTTTCAGATTCAACCCCTTTCTTACCCTTAGAGATTGATTCATCATCTTTTTTATAATGTTTAAAAGTGGGTTTTTCAATAACCTTACCACTGTGAAAAGTAGTGACCGATTTAACTTGATCCATGTGTTGGCTTCCAGAACTACTTGCATTTGCATTGTATTGCCCCTTGAGATTTTGTTGTGGTTGAGATGGAAAATTACCTTTCTCTTGGAAACTGAGAGCAGATGTCAATTTTGTAAAAGTCTCTTTAAAATCTGTCATGCTTTAAGCAAGTTGAGTATTGATTGTCTCTTACTTTTCAATGAATGCATGCAATGTTTCCTCAAGATTTCTTTTAGGAGGTGGAGCATAAGGAGGTGCATATCCATGAGAATTTTGAAAACTATGGTGTGTTTGAAATAGTGATTGTGAAGTTTATGCATTATTGTTATCACTCTTGCAACTGAAATTTAGATGATTTCTCCAATCAGGGTTGTATGTTTGGGAGTATGGGCTATGATTGGGCCTTTGAAAACTATTTAAAGCATGAGCTTCTTTTTTAATTCTAGTGCCTCGACTTTTCAAGCTAAAGATACAAACTTGGCTTGGAGGTCATGATATTTTCTAAGGGTGTATATACCTCCACTAAATGTATAAAGTTGATGATTAGTACTTAAAAGTGCATTTTTATCAAGGTTTTATATCATCATTTTGCACTTGAAGTATCAATAACTCTTTAACTAAAACATGTTTTATAATAATATATCTAATAATATAAAATATCTTTAATTTATAGTAATTTTTCATTTTAAATGTAGGCCTATCACATAAATGAAAGGATTGATTAATGAATTTAAGAACTAAAATTGAAAGGACAAAGAGATGACCAAAATTAGAAAAGAGATGGCGGTGCAATCCAAACCAGAACACTGTTCAGTAATTGGGTCATATCTGGAGCTGTAGATCTCAGATTTAGGTCTACTTTATATGGATGGAAAGCTAAGACATAGGGCTACAACTTTCATATGGAGCCCAAGATCTAAAAATGTCATTTTCAAGTCCAAATTGTAGCAACAACAAAAAAGTCCGAATTTATCTTCCAACACAAGCACTGTTTAGTATTTTGGCCATATCTGGAGTTCGAGAAGTCAAAATGATCTGAATTTTTTATGCAAGAAAGTTGAGACAATTTACTACAACTTTTATTTTTTTAAGTGGTTCTAATTTTGACGTTATCAATGATGTTTTGGGCAGACAAAAGAAGATAAGGATTGTCACCAAGTCAAGAGTTGGCCACCTACTCATCAATTAGTTATCAAATCAATAGTTTCCAATTTTGGCCTATAAAAGGAGACATTTGCCATGCATTTAGACATCTTGGTTTCCAGATCAAGATCATGCTCTTGCTTTCTCTCTTTGTATTTTTTGTAATGTTTATGCTTTGCTTTCATTAATATCAAGTTTATGCCTTTCATTTCCTTTCCTTTACTTAGTTAACTTTTATCTTATTTATGTTCTTATTTTGTTTATTTATTTTTCTTTCTTTTATTATGTCTGCTAAGTTTATTATGTCAAGGTGAAAAGGTTACACTAATGGTGTAAGAATAAATATAGTGTAAACTTAATATGGACTTTAATGTTTGATACTAACATGTTTTGTATTTGTTATCTTGTTCACTCTTTAATACTTTGCTTGTTAAATGACTAATCTTGATTTATGTTGTATAACACTTGGTACAACAAATGCTTGGCACTTTCATAGCCCATACTGTATGGTATAACCGACACCTAAGTGACACGACTAAAAGGTTGATGTCTTCTCCCAAGTGTAGGAGTGTCGAAGTAATAAATAACCCGGCAAGACCGGGGTCGAACCACAGGGAGGTTAATTGTACAAATTATAAACAACAATTATAAACAACAATAATAGCAATAATAACAACAACAATTACAATAACAACAACAACTATAATAATAATAATAATAATAATAATAATAATAATAATAGTAATATTAATAATAGTAATAATAATAGTAATAATAATAATAATAGTAGTAGTAGTAGTAGTAGTAGTAATAGTAGTAATAATAATAGTAGTACTAATAATAATAATAATGATGAGAACTTGGAGATGAAAAATTAATGTAAGAATTAAACAATAATAATAACAAATGTCAAGGTTAGAGGTTCCACTAATGGTATATCAAACAAGTTTAGTATAAACTCTTATTATTGATTTGGAAACCACACACAAAGGAGGTTCCAATCAGATTATATATTGTTAACATGATTACATTAGTCATCTTATTCAATTAATGCTAATACTTGTAAATCTCGTCAAGCATTCATGATTATAACTTATGTTAACAACAAATCAAGTTCCTTTCATAGCTCAGGTGTCGGTTATACCATACATTATGGGCTATGAAAGTGCCAAGCATTTGTTGTACCAAGTGTTATACACCATAAATCAAGATTAGTCATTTATCAAGCAAAGTATTACTTTGTGTACAAGATAACAAATATAAAACATGTTAGTATCAAACATTAAAGTCCATATTAAGTTTACATTATACTTATTCTTACACCATTAGTGTAACCTTTTCACCTTGACATAACTAACTTAGCTAGACATAATGAAAGAAAGCAAAATAGATAAACAAAATAAGAACATAAAAGTTAACTAAGTAAAGGAAAGGAAATGAAAGGCATAAACTTAATATTAATGAAAACAAAGCATAAACATTATAAAAAATACAAAGAGAGAAAGGAAGAGCATGATCTTGATCTGGAAACCAAGATGCCTAAATGCATGGAAAATGCCTCCTTTTATAGGCCAAAATTGGGAACTATTGATTTGATGACTAATTGATAAGTGGGTGGCCAACTTTTGACTTGGTGACAATCCTTATCTTCTCTTGTCTGCCCAAAACGTCATTGATAACGTCAAAACTGGAGCCAGTTGCAAACATGAAAGTTGTAGGCAATTGTCTCATATAACGTCACAATTAGAGCCAGTTGCAAACATTAAAGTTGTAGGCAATTGTCTCAGCTTTCTTGTGTAAAAACTTCAGCTCATTTGGACTTCTAGAACTCCAGATATGACCAAAATACCGAATAGTGCTCGGGCTGGAAGACAGATTCGGGCTTCTTTGTTGTTGCTACAATTTGGACTTGATAATGGCCTTTTTAGATCTTGGGCTCCATATGAAAGTTGTAGGCCTATGTCTTACCTTTCCATCCATATAAATTGGACCTAAATCTGAGATCTGTAGCTCCAGATATGACCCAATTACCGAACAATGTTCCGGTTTGGATTGCACCGACATCTCTTCTCTAAGTTTGACCATCTCTTTATCCATGCAATTTAAGTTCTTCAAGTCATCAATCAATCCTTTCATTTATGTGATAGGCCTACATTAAAAATAGACATTTACCACAAATTAAAGGTGTTGCGATGTCGCGGTCGCACAAATTAATTACCCTTACACTTAAATCACACTAGATAGTATAGAGCAAGCAAGGGATCGATCCCACGAGGAAGATTTAGTTTAGATTTTTATGCTATACGTTATGCAATTGGGGGGTTTTGATTTGTGATAATCTAAACTATGGAAGAAATTAAACTAGTGAACACAATCAATTAAAACTGAAATTTATCAAGAAAACAAACCTTGGTCACAAGCACACATCCACCTACAGAAATCAGAACCGATCCTTGAAACGAAACTCCAGTTTATATTCTGAATTTTTATCTTTTCTTAACTTTGGTTAATTAACGGATCCGCCGTATAACTAGCCCTAACCAACAAATAATCACAGTGTCCGCACTAATAATTTAATCTAATGGCAGCCTTAAGATCTAGATAAATTCATTAATCTTAACAACCAAGTTGTCTGCTTGTGTTGCTTTGATCGAATGTTTTCCCTAAGTTTAATAACGTAGTTCCGCCACAATTATCAAGCTTAGTTGCTTCACAAGTTTATATACCCTAACTCCGGTTTTGATACCAAACTTAGCAATAGATTGTTCACAATAATAACTTAGAGTCCGCTCTAGCAATTATCAACAACAATCATAGAAAACATGCATAGGAAAACAATCATACTCATTCATAATACAAACTGAAAATAAATGAAGAATAAATCTCACAGTTCTTGAAATCTGAAAGTTTCTGCGTCCTTGCAACCAAGAAAAGAGCTTAGCCTTGCATATCTATTGAACAACTACTCCTAAAGATAAAAGAAAGCATTATTTCTAGTATGTAGAGAGGAGAGTTTGTGTTTCTTCACTTCTAGTTGCTACCACCTTTCTTTGATTCTATTGCACTCCCTCCTCTTCTTTCTTGGCTCTCTTGATGTCTATATATAGGCTTCAATGGCAGCTCCTCTTGCTTCTTTATCAACAATGGTGGCTGCCAAACTTGCCAAACTTTGACATTAGTAGTCACCACAAACAACCCACCATTGTAGCCTCCTTCTTTGACAATGGCAGCATTCCAACTTGCAGCTGGTTTGTGGTTGGTGATTTGAGGTTGGTGGATTGAGGTTGGTGGCTACTTTTCTTGACCTTCTAGATTGATTTACTAGAGGGGATAACTTGCTGAAATTATAACTTGGATGATAGTTTAGAAGCTTCGAAACATAATTTGGACTCATTTCTTCACGAAACCTGATTGCTGGCAGAATTCAGTTGTCATCTTTGAAAAATCATATCGCCCTCATCTGACATCGTTTTTGGCTGAAAATTGGAGCGTTTCTAGACCTTTGAGTCAGGAATCCAACAAAATTGAGTTTGCATCAATTGGACTTCTATAGCTCCAGATATGGAATTTTGAATAGACAAAGGTCAACAGTGGCAGAATACGAGATTTGACTTTGAAGGATGTGATTTCCATGATCTTCCTCTTTGTATTTTTCTTGCATTACATTTCCAGAAAGGTATGGATGTTAGCTTTTTAGAGCCACTGGAATCACTTCATTTTGATCTCTAGAACTCACACTCTGCACAAAACATCGACTGAACATCAAATCTGCCAATTATCTCCAATTTACTCCTTTTTGCATTTTTCATCCAAAAGTGCCTTCAAAACATAAAACAAAGAATATCAAGGCATTTTACATATAAAACATGGACAAAACATTAGGTAAATGTGGGTGAAACAATCGAATAATATGGTTACATCACCAGGACTAGATCCACCGAAAACACAAATATTTCTTATATGATGACTTGAGGAACTTGCCATTTCTACACACTTCTGTATTTGTTGAATGTATGGATTGAGTAGAAATGATAGGAAGGACGAGAGGGTTTTATAGATGAGAAATTAGAAAGGCAATCATAACACCTATATGTAGACCAGCTAGAGTCTCACACTCTCTCTCTCTCTCTCTCTTTATTTATTTACTTTTGAAAAAGCATGTGTATGTACAGGTAGTTGTGATTGTGGCTCACATCTTCCCTTGGTTTTACGTCCAAGAACGGCTTAAACGCCCTCTATAGGTTGGGGATAGGCTTCCCATCCAGTTTTCTTAAAAACTGGCAAATAGGGTCTTTTTTAGTCAGATTCCTAAGACTAAGTCGATCATGTTCTTTATGAAATAGTGGCCATAAATCATGAATTGCACGATGCACAGGGGCCATAAATCATGAATTGCATGATGCACATCTCCACTAGGATACATCTCAAGAGTTAATAGAAGACTATCTAAAGACTCCTTACTCAGGCCATCCTTAATGAACTGTATTTTATCTTCATGATTTATAGATACCATTCCTAAAGAACAACATTATACATTACAAGTCCATCTAGCACATCGATGACAGACTTTCAGTCGTTTTGCACGACGTTTCTTTGCAAAAGTGCTTTTACCTGGAACATGTGTGAAATAAAGAAATTAGAGGACTCACCAGATAATCGGACCTTTGCTTCAATCAACCAGCGAATATCTTCAGGAATTCCATGATTCATTAACAATCTCAATCTTGCACATCTAGCACGATAAATTTTTGTAATCGCATTCTGAGGCAGAGCGGGAAAATACTTTTTCAATTTTTCAAGATTAGTGTCCATTTTCAAATGAGAATTGGAAGAGAGATTCAAAGAATTGCACAAATATATACATAGATATCAGTTATTGTGGGAAACTGAAAGAACCGACTTAAGTCACGGAGTACCGTTGTCCACCATTTGACCGGGGTGAGAGAAACTAGCAAAAATCACTCAAAAAGAAACACAAAAACAATGTGAGAAAAACAAAATAATCAACCTTTATCTATAAGATCATTCCAACCAGTTGATTCATTTTCACTAGGATACTTATCAAAGTAAGCTTTCAAACGATGTCCATTTTCCTTAAAATCATTGTCATTCATTGAATTCTCAATATCATAGGCCCCATGAGGATTGCTCCATCTTAATCTTAGCTCTCTAGGTAATAAATAGAGTTGAGAATTATAAAACAAAACTTTTTGATCAGTATCAATCTTTTGACAATTTTCACAAGTTTTGCAGAATGCATGTGTGTCCTTGAACATGGTGAGCCAATAAAATCCATTTTGAAAGATTTTTGTAGCTGTCTTTTTTGACGAGAAATAACTTCCACATGCTTTAGAATGACAAAGTTTAATGACACTACTTACCTCATTGTCGGGAATGAATCTTTGAAATATTTAATCAGGATAATATTTGAATAAGTTAAGGTCATCACAATAAAAGCTCTGCACTTCGTTCAAAAACTTTTCTTTGTCTTGGGTACTCCAATCAGTTGGCAAATCTCCTAAAGCAAGAAAATTGATATTGTTATCATACCAAGGCATTGGACTAAGAGAAAGTAAGGATTCGTTAGGAAAGTAATCATTGATTGGTGTGATGTCAGATGTCGAATCTGTTGTCACTATTGACAAAAGATTTGCATAAACATTTTCGGTGTGTTTTTCATCCGTGATTTCTTCCTTAGAATAAATCATTTGCAAATCTTCAGATTCATCTAACTCATTTTTACTTAAAGTAGATTCAAGTTGATCATAAACTAATTCGTCAATATGATCTACTTCTTGTAAATCATTATCTTCTCCAGGTTGCTTGCAAATGTTGAAAATATTCATCTCCAATGTCATGTTTCCAAATGATAGCTTCATCAGTCCATTCCTACAATTAATCAATGCGTTAGAGGTTGTAAGAAACGGACGTCCTAAAATAACAGGAAATGAATTACATGCTTCAACAGGTTCTGTGTCCAAGACAATAAAATCCACAGGATAAATGAATTTATCAACTTGTACTAACACATCTTTAATTATTCCTTTAGGCACTTTTATAGATCTATCAGCAAGTAAAAGAGATATAGAAGTTGGTTTTAACTCACCTAGATTGAGACTCTGAAAGACTGAATATGGAAGTAAATTCACACTAGCACCGAGATCAAGTAAGGCTCTTTCAATTTTATGCTCTCCAATAAAGCAAGAAATTGTAGGACAACCAGGGTCTTTATATTTCAAAGCATTATTGTTTTGAAGAATAGCACTTACTTGTTCGGCTAGAAAGGCTTTCTTTTTCACATTCAGTTTCCTCTTCACAGTGCATAGATCTTTTAAAAATTTAGCATAGGAAGGAACCTGTTTAATAGCATCCAGCAAAGGTATATTGATCCTTACCTGTTTGAAAGTTTCAAAGATTTCAGAGTTGTGATTGACTTTCCTTTGTTTAGTCATGGCATGAGGAAATGGAAGTGCTGGCGGTGAATCAGTCGTTTCTTTGCAATTTTCAGATTCAACCCCTTCCTTACCCTCAGAGATTGACTCATCATCTTTCTCATCAGGTTCAAGAGAGGGTTTTTCAATAACCTTACCACTACGTAGAATAGTGACTGATTTGACTTGATCCATGTGTTGGCTTCCGGAACTACTTGCATTTGCATTGTATTGCCCCTTGAGATTTTGTTGTGGTTGAGATGGAAACTTACCTTTCTCTTGAAAACTGAGAGCAGATGTTAATTTTGCAAGAGTATGTTTAAAATCTGTCATGTTTTGAGCAAGTTGAGTATTAATTGTCTCTTGCTTTTCAATGAATGCATGCAATGTTTCCTCAAGATTTCTTCTAGGAGGTGGAGCATAAGGAGGTACATATCCATGAGAATTTTGGAAATTATGGTGTGCTTGAAACGGTGGTTGTGAAGTTTGTGCATTGTTGTTCTCACTCTTCCAACTGAAATTGTGTATGTTTGGGAGTATGGGTTGTGGTTGGCCCTTTGGAAACTATTTAAAGCATGAGCTTATTCATGGAGACATTCCTTAAAAGAAGGCAAGGTTGGACAATCGTTGGTTGAGTGTTCATTTGTTTCACAGATTTGACACACAATGTTTTCAACAGATTTTAATTGACCACTCTTTTTCAATTCTAGTGCCTCGACTTTTCTAGCTAAAGATGCAAACTTGGCTTGAAGGTCATGATCTTCCCTAAGGTTGTACATACCTCCACTAGATATATGAGGTTGAGTTTTACTCGGTGCCTCACAAGTACCCGCGGTGTCCTAATTTTGAGCATTTTCAGCTAACAAGTCTAAGTACTCCATTGCTTCATCAGGGTCTTTATCTTCAAAAGTTCCATTGCACATCAATTCAACCATTTGCCTATCTCTAGGTGTTAACCCTTCAAAAAAATGTGAAACCAATCTCCATGTTTCAAAACCATGATGAGGGCAAGTACTAAGCAAGTCTCGATACCTATCCCAACATTGGTAAAATGTTTCTCCTGGTTTTTGAGTGAAAATGGTGATTTGTCTTTTGAAAGAGTTTGTTCTATGATATGGGAAAAACTTCTTTAAAAATTGTTGTTGCATTTCATCCCAAGCACGAATGGATCCTGGTCTTAAATTTTATAGCCATGTTTTAGCTTTATCTTTTAATGAAAAAGAAAAAAGCTTTAATCTGATGGTGTTCATGCTACAATTTAAATTATTATATGTATTGCAGACCTCCTCAAATTCCCTTAAATGCAAGTATGGATTTTCCAATTCCAAGCCATGAAAAGATGGTAAAAGTTGAATAATGCCTGGTTTAAAATTAAAATGAGATGCATCGGGAGGAAAAACTATGCATGATGGTGCACTTGTTCTTGTGGGATTCATGTGGTCTCTAAGTGTTCTAGCACGATTATTCTCATTATTCTCATTATGAAGTGATTGATTATCTTCTTCGGCCATATTTTCTGAAAATGATGAGGATACCCTACAAAGTCTACCACTTGATGTACGTGACCACACTCTCATGCACGTGTAGGAATAAAATAAAAAAAAAAGAAGAAGAAAGCAAAAGAAGGAGGAAGAAAACAAAATAAAAAGAAACAAAAGAAAAGAAACAAAGTTATATACAAGAAAAGTGAAAAGAGAAAATAAAATAAATACTATAATTTATACAAGAACTTACCTCCCCGGCAACGGCGCCAAAAACTTGACACGACTAAAAGATTGTGCAATCCAAACCGGAACACTGTTCGGTAATTGGGTCATATCTGGAGCTACAGATCTCAGATTTTGGTCCAATTTATATGGATGGAAAGGTAAGACATAGGCCTACAACTTTCATATGGAGCCCAAGATCTAAAAAGGCCATTATCAAGTCCAAATTGTAGCAACAACAAAGAAGCCCGAATCTGTCTTCCAGCCCGAGCACTGTTCGGTATTTTGGCCATATCTGGAGTTCTAGAAGTCCAAATGAGCTGAATTTTTTACACAAGAAAGCTGAGACAATTGCCTACAACTTTCATGTTTGCAACTGGCTCCAATTTTGACGTTATCAATGACGTTTTGGGCAGACAAGAGAAGATAAAGATTGTCACCAAGTCAAAAGTTGGCCACCCACTTATCAATTAGTCATCAAATCAATAGTTCCCAATTTTAGCCTATAAAAGGAGGCATTTGCCATGCATTTAGGCATCTTGGTTTCCAGATCAAGATCATGCTCTTCCTTTCTCTCTTTGTATTTTTTGTAATGTTTATGCTTTGCTTTCATTAATATTAAGCTTATGCTTTTCATTTCCTTTCCTTTACTTAGTTAGCTTTTATGTTCTTATTTTGTTTATCTATTTTTCTTTCTTTCATTATGTCTAGCTAAGTTAATTATGTCAAGGTGAAAAGGTTACACTAATGGTGTAAGAATAAGTATAATGTAAACTTAATATGGACTTTAATGTTTGATACTAACATGTTTTATATTTGTTATCTTGTTCACTCTTTAATACTTTGCTTGTTAAATGACTAATCTTGATTTATGTTGTATAACACTTGGTACAACAAATGCTTGGCACTTTCATAGCCCATAATGTATGGTATAACCGACACCTGAGCTATGAAAGAAACTTGATTTGTTGTTAACATAAGTTATAATCATGAATGCTTGACGAGATTTACAAGTATTAGCATTAATTGAATAAGATGACTAATGTAATCATGTTAACAATATATAATTTGATTGGAACCTCCTTTGTGTGTGGTTTCCAATTCAATAATAAAAGTTTATACTATACTTGTTTGATATACCATTAGTGGAACCTCTAACCTTGACATTTGTTATTATTATTGCTTAATCCTTACATTAATATTTCATCTCCAAGTTCTCATCATCATCTTCTTCTTCTTCTCTTTCTTTATTATTATTATTATTATTATTATTATTATTACTACTACTACTACTACTACTACTACTACTACTATTAATATTATTATTATTACTATTACTATTGTTGTTGTTATTATTGCTATTATTGTTGCTTATAATTGTTGTCTATAATTTGTACAATTAACCTCCCTGTGGTTCGACCCCGGTCTTGCCGGGTTATTTATTACTTCGACACTCCTGCACTTGGGAGAAGACATCAATCTTTTCGTCGTGTCAATTATCTTCTTCGGCCACTTGATGTACGTGACCACACTCTCATGCACGTGTAGGAATAGAATAAAAGGAAGAAGAAAACAAAAGAATGAGAAACAAGAGAAAAGAAACAAAGTTATATACAAGAAAAGTAAAAAGAGAAAATAAAACAACTACTATAATTTATACAAGAACTTACCTCCTCGGCAACGGCGCCAAAAACTTGACACGACTAAAAGATTGATGTCTTCTCCCAAGTGCAGGAGTGTCGAAGTAATAAATAACCCGGCAAGACCGGGGTCGAACCATAGGGAGGTTAATTGTACAAATTATAAACGACAATAGTACAACAACAATAATAATAACAACAACAACAATAATAATAGTAATAACAATAATAACAACAATGACAATAATAATAATAATAATAATAATAATAATAATAGTAGTAGTAGTAGTAGTAGTAGTAGTAGTAATAATAATAATAATAATAATAATAAAGAAAGAGAAGAAGAAGATGATGATGAGAACTTGGAGATGAAAAATTAATGTAAGGATTAAACAATAATAATAACAAATTTCAAGGTTAGAGGTTCCACTAATGGTATGTCAAACAAGTATAATATAAACTCTTATTATTCAATTGGAAACCACACACAAAGGAGGTTCCAATCAGATTATAGATTGTTAACATGATTACATTAGTCATCTTATTCAATTAATGCTAGTACTTGTAAATCTCGTCAAGCATTCATGATTATAACTTATGTTAACAACAAATCAAGTTCCTTTCATAGCTCAGGTGTCGGTTATACCATACAGTATGAACTATGAAAGTGCTAAGCATTTGTTGTACCAAGTGTTATACAACATAAATCTAGATTAGTCATTTAACAAGCAAAGTATTAAAGAGTGAACAAGATAACAAATACAAAAATGTTAGTATCAAACATTAAAGCCCATATTAAGTTTACACTATACTTATTCTTACACCATTAGTGTATCCTTTTCACCTTGACATAATAAACTTACCTAGACATAATGAAAGAAAGAAAAATAAATAAATAAAATAAGAACATAAATAAGATAAAAGTTAACTAAGCAAATGAAAGGAAATGAAAGGCATAAACTTGATATTAATGAAAGTAAAGCATAAACATTACAAAAAATACAAAGAGAGAAAGCAAAAGCATAATCTTGATCTGGAAACCAAGATGCCTAAATGCATGGCAAATGCCTCCGTTTATAGGCCAAAATTGGGAACTATTGATTTGATGACTAATTGATAAGTGGGTGGCCAACTTTTGACTTGGTGACAATCCTTATCTTCTCTTGTTTGCCCAAAACGTCATTGATAACGTCAAAATTGGAGCCAGTTGAAAACATGAAAGTTGTAGGCAATTTTCTAAGATTTCTTGTGTAAACAATTCAGCTCATTTGGACTTCTAGAACTCCAGATATGGCCAAAATACGGAATAGTGCTCGGGTTGGAAGACAGATTCGGGCTTCTTTGTTGTTGCTACAATTTGGACTTGAAAATGGCCTTTTTAGATCTTGGGCTCGATATGAAAGTTGTAGGCCTATGTCTTAACTTTCCATCCATATAAATTGGACCTAAATCTGAGATATATAGCTCCAGATATGACCCAATTACTGAACAGTGTTCTGGTTTGGATTGCACCGACATCTCTTTTCTAAGTTTGGCCATCTCTTTATCCTTGCAATTTAAGTTCTTAAAGTCATCAATCAATCCTTTCATTTATGTGATAGGCCTGCATTTAAAATGAACATTTACCACAAATTAAAGGTATCTTATATTATTAAATATATTATTATAAAACATGCTTTAGTTAAGGAGTTATTGATACTTCAAGTGCAAAATGATGATATAAAACCATGATAAAAGTGCACTTTTAAGTACTAATCATAATGGTAAGGTTATTCACAAACCAATTCTTGAACCTTATGAGAAAGATGATGAGTCAATCTCTAAGGGTAAGGAAGGGGTTGAATTTGAACATTGCAAAGAAAAGACTGATTCCCCTCCAACACTTCCATTTCCTCATGCCATGACCAATCAGGAAGAATTCGAGGATGAAAAAGACACCGAAAATATTGATGCGGATCTTTTATCAAAAGTGATAACAGATTCGACACCCGACATCACACCAATCGATGATTACTTTCCTGATTAATCTTTACTTTCTCTTAGTTCAATGCCTTGGTTTGCTAAAAATATCAATTTTCTTGTTTAAGGATTTTTGCCAGCTCACTAGAGTACCGAAGACAAAAGATAATTTTTGAGCAACGTGCAAAATTTTTATTGGGATGACCTTTACTTATTCAATTATTGTCCTGATCAAATATTTAAAAAATACATTCCCGACAATGAGGTAAGTAATTTCATTAAATTTTGTCACTCTAAGGCACGTAGGGATCAATTTTCTTAAAAAAAAAGGACTGTAGAAATCTTACAAAGCAGATTTTACTGGCCCACCATATTCAAGGAATCACATGCATCGTGCAAAACCTGTGAAAGAACATGCTTGACATAGTCTTGGGAATCTGACTAAAAAAGACCCTGTTTGCCAGTTTTTAAGAAAACTGGATGGGAAGCCTATCCCCGACCCATAGAGGGCGTTTAAGCCGTTCTTGGACTTAAAACCAAGGGAAGATGTGAGCCACAATCACAACTACCTGTACATACACATGCTTTTTTAAAAGTAAATAAATAAATAAATAAAGAGAGAGTGTGTGAGACTTTAGTTGGCTTACATATAGGTGGTATGATTGCCTTTCTAATTTCTCATATATAAAACCCTCTCTTCCTTCCTTTCATTTTTACTCAACCCATAGATTCATCAAATACAGAAGTGTGTAGAAATGGCAAGTTCCTCAGGTCATCAAATAAAAAGTATTTGTGTTTTCGGTGGATATAGTCCAGGAAAAGAAAAGGAGTTTTTAGAATTAGCAAATCATCTTGGTCAGGTACTAGCTAAGAGAAAGATTCATTTAGTGTATGGGGGAGGCAGTCTTGGGTTAATAGCAGGTGTGTCAATAGCTGTATTTTTAGGAGGTAGTCAAGTTTTGGGGGTCGTCCCCGAAGCTTTAGCACAAGGGGACATCATTGGAAAAAAAATTGGAGAGGAACTTCAGGTCTCCACAATGTCGGCTCGAATGAATGCAATGTTTAACCATGCTGATGCCTTCATTTCTTTACCAGGTGGTCTAGGCACATTGGAAGAGATCTTTCATATTTCCTCTTGGGCCCAACTGCACATTCACCATAAACCCATATGTTTGTTAAATGTTAATGGTTATTATGATAAGTTGTTATCTTTTCTTGATCATGCTGTGGAACAGGAATTTCTAACATCTTCTGCATGACAAATCATAATCTCTGCTGCTACTGCTGAACAATTGATTGACCAACTACAATATTTCATTCCTGTAATTGATCCCTCCATGAATCGTATAAATTGGTCATCTAAGAAAAGCCGTAAAATGCTTAGATTAGATTTGAGTCTTCATTTGTAATTTTTGTGTTGTTTTGTTTTATTATTGTGTTTTGTTATTTCTTATTTTTGTTTAAGTGTGTTTCAGGTTTGTCAATGTTCGTTATTTCAGGTGATATCTTCTATACTCTATCTTTCTACATTGAGGATAATGTATCATTTTGGTTGGGGGGAGAGGGTAGTAATTGATAAAAAAAAAATTGTTTTTCATTTCATAAAGCATGTGCATAATTGTTGTTACTAGGATGACAGAGTAAATGAGCTCTTTTGTTAAAATGACTCTTGAGACGCATCTTAGTAACTATTCTTAACAAGGTCTATTATAATACTTCTTGAAATATTCAGATTTACAAACTCTCGCATTATTATCACTTAATTCTGCTCATATACTCATTTAACATGTATTATTAAACCTCAATTTTCACACACACACTTTAACATATGATTGTGGGTTGCACATTGAATTATTACATTATTTATGTTCTTTTGTTACAGGTAACAACTAAGGGAAAAAGATAGTATATAATTTTATTTTATTTTTTAAAAAGAGCAAAAAAGAAAAAAAAAGAAAAAAAGAAGAAAAAAAATGATGATAATAAAAATAGAGATTAGTTTGGTTTCGTAGCCTCCCTAACCTAAGCAATTAAGCCCGAAGGGGTGTTTTAACACCTAATACCCTACAGTCAACTCACTTGGGAGCTATTGACCCAACGCTTGTTACATGGGTTGAGGAGAAAAGTTTAAAGGAATCAAACATTGCACTATCTACATATCAGTATCTGCGACCCAAGTTACTAAGCTCATAGGGGTGTCTCAACACCTAATGCCCTAAGACCAACTGGTTTGGGAGTCATTAGCCGAAAGCTCGTTACATGGGTTAAAGATGCATGGTGTTTTAAGTTATATGTATATATACAAAAAAAAAGACAAAAATATTAATCCCAACCCAAGGAAGTTAACCTTAAACATTAGAACAAAATTTTTTTTTTCTTCCAAGAAAAGCCCCATAATTATGTGTTGATATATTGAGCATAAAAGAAAGGTTTATTAATATCTTGTTAAGAGGTATTGAGCAGGTATATGAATTTAAAGAGAGTTTGTTTATCTAGATAGATTAATGGAAGTTAAATGATGAATACCTTGCTTTGTGGAATTTGCAAATTGTTTTTTTATTTTAACGCTTTGATTACTAGGGACTAGTAATAAGCTGGTTAGGGGTGTGATTAGTACTTAAAAGTGTATTTTTATCATGGTTTTATATCATCATTTTGCACTTGAAGTATCAATAACTCCTTAACTAAAGCATGTTTTATAATAATATATCAAATAATATAAGATACCTTTAATTTGTGGTAAATGTTTATTTTTAATACAGGCCTATCAGATAAATGAAAGGATTGATTGATGAATTTAAGAAATGAAATTGAAAGGACAAAGAGATGACTAAACTCCGAAAAGAGATGCCGGTGCAATCCAAACCGGAACACTATTCGGTAATTGGATCATATCTGGAGTTGTAGATCTCAGATTTAGGTGTAATTTATATGATGGAAAGGTAAGACATAGGCCTACAACTTTCATAAGCCCAAGATCTAAAAAGGCCATTTTCATGTCCAAATTGTAGCAACAACAAAGAAGTCCGAATCTGTCTTCCAGCCCGAGCACTGTTCAGTGTTTGGCCCATATCTAGAGTTCTAGAAGTCCAAATGAGCTGAATGTTTTACACAAGAAAGCTGAGACAATTTCCTACAACTTTTATTTTTTCAAGTGGCTTCAATTTTGACGTTATCAATGACGTTTTGGGGAGACAAAAGAAGATAAGGATTGTCACCAAGTCAAGAGTTGGTCACCCACTCATCAATTAGTCATCAAATCAATAGTTCTCAATTTTGGCCTATAAAAGGAGGCATTTGCCATGTATTTAGGCATCTTGGTCTCCAGATCAAGATCATGCTCTTACTTTCTTTCTTTGTATTTTTTGTAATGTTTATGCTTTGCTTTCATTAATATCAAGTTTATGCATTTCATTTCCTTTCCTTTACTTAGTTAACTCTTATCTTATTTATGTTATTATTTTGTTTATTTATTTTTCTTTCTTTTATTATGTCTAGCTAAGTTTATTATGTCAAGGGGAAAAGGGTACACTAATGGTGTAAGAATAAGTTTAGTGTAAACTCAATATGGACTTTAATGTTTGATACTAACATGTTTTGTATTTGTTATCTTGTTCACTCTTTAATACTTTGCTTGTTAAATGACTAATCTTGATTTATGTTGTATAATACTTGGTACAACAAATGCTTGGCACTTTCATAGCCCATACTGTATAGTATAACCGACACCTGAGCTATGAAAGGAACTTGATTTGTTGTTAACATAAGTTATAATCATGAATGCTTGACAAAATTTACAAGTATTAGTATTAATTGAATAAGATGACTAATGTAATCATGTTAACAATCTATAATCTGATTGACACCTCCTTTGTGTGTGGTTTCCAATTGACTAATAAGAGTTTATATTATACTTGTTTGACATACCATTAGTGGATCCTCTAACCTTGACATTTATTGTTATCGTTGTTAAATCTTTACGTTAATATTTCATCTCAAAGTTCTCATCTTCTTCTTCTTTTTCTTTATTATTATTATTATTATTATTATTATTATTATTATTACTACTACTACTATTATTAGTGCTTTTATTATTATTATTATTGTTGTTGTTGTTGTTATTACTATTATTATTGTTGTTGTTGTTATTGTTGTTGTTGTTGTATTATTGTTATTTATAATTTGTACAATTAACCTCCCTATGGTTCGATTCCGGTCTTGCCGGGTTATTTATTACTTCGACACTCCTGCACTTGGGAGAAGACATCAATCTTTTAGTCGTGTCAGCAACATCACACAAATAAAAATATAGGTTTAGAGAGAAAGAGAGAGAGAGAGAAAGAAAGAGAGAGAGAGATTACAAGAATTAAAGTGCTTGAAAATAAAAAGAAGAAGAAGTTATAAATAAAGAAATAAAATAAATAGTTTTGAAAATGCTAAAGAAAAAGATAACTAAAATTGCATATATAAAGCTAATCATCATTCATAATGACTATATA
Source organism: Populus euphratica (assembly GCF_000495115.2). Lineage (NCBI taxonomy): Eukaryota > Viridiplantae > Streptophyta > Magnoliopsida > Malpighiales > Salicaceae > Populus > Populus euphratica. The sequence continues at coordinate 22,910 of NW_011500720.1, forward strand.
ATCCATTATATATTTTACATAGTTTGAATCCTATCAAAACATGAAAATCTTAATCATATACAATTATTGGTATTGGATAAAGAGACTTAATTGAATCATAATACAAATTAAACTCCTTGTCTATTGATATCAAATGAATTCTAAGTTAATCTTATAAATTTTGATTAATTATCTTTTATTAAGGACTCCTGCTATGAATAAAAATAAGCTTTCTTATTCTTCGAACGTTGTAAAAATCTTATAGTCGATCAATTTTTGTTGGTCAATTATAACTCATGGTCACCTAATCGACTACTTACTCAAATCTTCTAGTTGATCAAGATTGTTTTAGCATTGTCAATTCATTTTTCTTCCATTTGTCATAAACAATCATTGTTCTCGTATGATATTTGTATGTATGTTTTAATTTTTCCTGTAAACAATACTACCTATATCTCTTTACTTAAATAAATAAATATTTATCTATCATAATTATACTTAAAACCAATTGATAATTGAACAAAATGTCACATGAAAATATCATTATTTATCTAAAACCATCAAACATGTTTAAAACATGTCAAGTATGTTAATCATTTCAACTTCAACTCAGTTTTTATTTTGTTTATCTAAAACTATCAACCATTTCATATACATAGTGAAAATAATAAAATAAAATTATTTGAGAGTCCCTAGAGTCTCGTTAGATAGATCTATATTTTTTTTTGTGATCTATTTCTTGAGAATTTGATCTTATTTGGCTTTTAATAATTCTTTAAAGTTTGAGTTATCCCAAACCACAAGCTGTCCAATTGTCTTGTCTACAACAGTAATTCACACAAACTATTAGTAAGAAATATCATAAATCTCTATTTAAAAGAGAGATTGATATATATAGAGTACTGACTCTTTAATTTATGACTCTTTAATTTATGACTTGCATGGTTTTTCTATCTAATAGGAACCTCATCTAAATAAAAGATATAACTTTCTATTTATATAAAAAATTGAAAAAGCCTATAAAATGACAAAATCAATTTTCTCCCTAAATAATATTCATATATTAATTCAGTATAATTTTAAAAATTAACTCATCAAGTCATTACTTGATTTTTGTAGGTCTAGAAATATAATCTTTGTTTTAATTATATTCCAATCGTTAATTTCTAAAATATATTTTAATTAAATCGTACTTAATTAAATCATCACATTTTAATTTTTGACTAATAATTCTTAATATTTGTGATCCATTAAATTCTTAATATGGTGGTTCAAATATAAATTATAATTTTAATTAAATAAAATTAAATAAATTAAATAATTTAATTAAAAGAACAATTGCTTGCTTAAGTACATGTTAGTTATAAGTATCTTTATACATCAGTTTAAAAGATCAATTGCTTTATTTCATAAATATATATATCTATATATATCAGCCTCTACGACTCTAATAAATATCCAGTATTTTAGAGAACATCAACTAGGAACATTTTAGGAATAATGCTTTGATGTAATAGAAATTTTATAATTATAACAACTTTATAATTTTTATTACAAATTATTTTTTGTCCAATAAGCTTTATGTTTATTCTAGATTTACAAATTATATTAAAAATAAATTAAATTTTTATTAACACTAAATACATATTTTTATAAATTTAATAATATAATTGATCAGCAAAAAATATAAATAAACTAATAAAAATCATAACAATATAAAGATCAAGTAACATGGCTCATGTACCATTAATTGCCATACATATATAATCGCTATCCGGAGAATAAATATTTAGTAATTACTATATATTTAGTATAAAGGTAAATATTTTCTTTAATTATTGAATGCATGCATTTTCAGTATTTACTTGCTAGGAATTTAGTTGTATGTACTTTTTTTACTTTAATTTTTCTTAATGTTTAGCCGTATTTTTTTTTAAACAATTTACCAGTCTTTTTACTATAAATACTACAATTATAATTGATTTATTTTTCTTGTTGTTGTGCTGTCTTTTTCTTTCTTTTTTTGTGGTTACCAGTCTTTCTGCATGGTAAACCACGACATATTTCCACGTTTTAAAGGCGCCTGCAATACTTACAAAGCTGACAAAATTATTTATCACATCGAATAATGGGAACAAAATGGAGCACAGGGAAGATAGCCACTGGATAATATTGCTAAATAATCTTTGAATATTCGAGGATATTCCATAAATAAAATTCATAAAATCCTTTTCTTTTCTTTTTCTTTTTTATAAATAGCGTTTGTCCTTTACGACATTTTATCCTGCTACTCCCAAACTTAGATATATATTTTTTAAAATGTTTTAAGGTAATAAAATACTTAATTATAACCCTTCTTTATTATACTGAACTATTTAATATAAAAATTAATTATTTTAGTGGTGTAAATCTTTTTTAATATCAACTTTCTCTTCTAAACTAAAATCTAACAATCCCTTCTCTCTCCTCCATAAAAAAAAAACTAGAAAATAAGAAAAAATAAGTTTGTTATCATATTTATCTTGTAAAAATTATAGAAACTAAGTTAACTAGTAATGTAATAAGATGAGGGATACATATAAACTTTTTAAACTATTAGTAAGCTACCATTTATTTTATCTGATATTTTTATTTCAATTCTTTGTTTTTAATTCAACCTTCACATCTAATAAAACATATTATTGGATTCTAATTTCAGCTCAAAATGACTCAATTTTGTCAAAAAAAATTGAAGGCTAAAGTAAAATTTTTTTAAAAATATATATTATTATGATCCATAATAATATGTAAGATGATGAAGAGTGATTAAATAAATAATTAAAAGTTCATACCTTTTAGAGGTATACTTAATAAAATATGTAAAATAAGATATATTTTTCTCATAATCAATTTTGCTTTATTGTTAAACAACAACATACATGTTCCTTTTTAAATTCTAACACTTTATAACACATTTGTATTTTTGAAAGGTAGATCTAAATGTGTGTTTTGAGAATTTAAATTTTTGTCAGAATTTTCGGAAAACATCAAGTTGTTTTAATAAGACATTAATCAACAATGATAGGGATTGGTGATATTTTCTAATAAAATCCAACTCTCGGGTACCTTCTTCCTACTTCAATTGAAAATTCTTGACAGGGTTGCTAATCAAAGGGCAATCATTTCCATGAGTGGAGCCCTCCTCCTGCCTTCTTCCTTCCGGTCGCCACAAATTTTATCAAAAAAGTTTCCGCAGAGATTATTTTATTGTGATGATGGTAGACGACGCCTTCAGATCTCACAATTTGTTTTGGTGTGCTGTCCTTTTCTATTTTGTGGTTACCAGTCTCTCTGCTTGGTTCCGCCCCAGCGATTCCTGTCATTGAAGGTAGACCACAGACATATCTCCATGTTTTAAAGGCGCCTGCATTACCTCCGAAGCTGGCAAAATTATTTATCACATCGAATATTGGAAAGAAAATGTAGCACGTGGAAGAGAGGCAGTGGATCATGTTGCGAAATAATCTTGGAATATTCGAGGATATTCCATAAATAAAATACATAAACTCCTTTTCTTTTCTTTTTCTTTCTTGTAAATAGCGTTTGTCCTTTCTAGCTTTTTTTTTTTTTAAAGAAGGATTGAATTATAATTTAGAGCATCAAAGTAAGAATATCAGTTAAAATAAGAGATAGTAATTTTGAATTTTATATAAATAAATTATTTTTATCTCTTATCTTTTTAGGTTCATAAGTGATTAGTTTTTTTAATTACTAAAAATTTAATTTTAATATATGAATTTTCTTTTGGTTTTTTTGGAAGAGAGAGAGAGAATGCCAAATTTCAACATAAAAATAAAAAGTGATTATTGACGAAGATTTCAACCACCTAAAAAATTAAAATTAGTATCAATATATTACATTTTATAAGGATAGTTTTACTTAAATTTTTTTTTTCCTTCTCCCTGTTAAAGAAGATGGATTTGACTATGATAATGATTTTAGGTTTAAATTAATTTTGGTTTTTTAAACTGTTTTTATTTTATTTTATTTTATGCTAGTGATAAGTTTATAAAGATGTTTAGGGTCAAAATGAGATTTTAAGCAAAAAAATCAAAGTTTTATTTTTTGACGACCTATGATTGCTGAATTCTACAAAAGTAAATGATGTTTGTCTGTTGTTGTTGTCGACGCATTATCGACTCATGTTGTTTGCTCTATTAAAAAATTAGAAAAATAAAGACAAACTCTTGCGCTTGGGCTCCTTTTGGTTTTTTTTGTCCATTTTATAATTGGGCTAAAAAAATTGATAAAAAAAATCATTGAACCTAATTGAATCCATGAGCCGGTTCATAGATTTATCAAGTTAATTCGCAGCATTCAAACTGTTATTTATTTTTATTTTTTATTTTGGTTTCATGCTTTTATAGGGGAAAAAAAACTATTTCATCCTTTCTTTTTAATGATGTACTTTTATTATCTCAGCACCACGTTCCTATCACGGTTTTTTACTTCTAAAATAAATATTTGGTACAAAAATTATCATGCAATTTATTGTCATATAATTAAATGAAAAATAATCTTTGAAAAAAATAAAATATTGAATCTGATGATATGCATGACTTGCGTTGTTAGTTTTTTTTGTTGATTCAAGTTCATTTAGTTTTTTTATATAAAAGAAATGCTTTTTTTAATCAATTTTAACCTTAAATATTGGGTTAATTCAAGATTAAACTTTCCAATTTGTTTTTCAAGATTATCCCCATGAATTTTATAGCTTATCTCATGTTAACCTAGATAAATTAAATGTTTTTTCATCTCAATATTAGATAAAAAAATCATTTAATTAATTTATTAAAATCTTTTTTTTTAATACCTAAATTTTTTTTATGCTTTATTTTTTTTTTGCTTGTAACATAGCTTGTGCCAATGGACTAGTTAGAATCTACATATATTCTTTTTCGATCCTAAAACATTTTTTAATTGGTTTAAAAACTCAAAGTGTAAAAAAATCTTTAGGGGCCTTGATTTATGTTTTCCAGTATGATGATTTATGTTTTCCAGTATGATTGAATGGTAAAACTAGGTCAATCAAACTTTCATCTAAAAAACAAATCAATTAACATCAAGATAGTTTGTTTTTGGGTGAGACGTGGTGATTCAAAACCTTTATACTCTTCTCCCTTTTCCAACAAGTTTATTCTCCTCACTCACAATTCAAGGATAAAAATAGAATAAAAATGAAGATCGGGATGGAAATATACATATTTGTTAGATATATAAAAATTGTGAAATTAAGAGTATATTTGAGGTGACTAAATTGGTTAATTAATAACTTGTCAAATCTTTTAGTTTTGTTTTTAACTTTGATTTAATTTGTAATGTAATACAATGGTAATAATTATCTTAGGTGATGAATAGAGATTTTTTTTTTTCAAAATAGCATATACGAAAAATATTTTTAGAAAAATAGCTCAATTAAAAATTTATTTAGAAAAATAGTATAATTTAAAAAGTCGAACTTGTCATTTACTATTCTAAAATTGAATGTATCATATGTCTCTTCTTAAAAAAAATGATAAAAATAATTTTATTTAATTATTTTTAAAAATTAATTTTTATTTTTAATTTTAAAAATAAATAAATATCATCTTTACCGCAACTTTGATAAAGATAACATTTATTTACTTTTAAAAGATAATATTTTTTTTAAATATTAGTCTCAATATCAAGTTGTGATGAAAATAATATTTATTTATATTTAAATAATTTTACATTTTAAATTGAATAAATAAATAATATGTTTACAACAATTGCAATCAAGATAATATTTATTTATTTATTCAATCCAAAATTCAAAATAGTTTTTAAGAAAATTAATAAAATTATTTCAACTAAATTTAAAGTCGTAAATAAGACACCCGACTCTTTAAATTGTACTATTTTCTAAATAAGTTTTCAATTGTAGTATTTCTTTTTTAAAACATTCCTATCATCCATCTTTGACAAAAAAACAGTAGTGAACAACCAAGATTTGAAAAAGGATAAATCCAACTCTCGGGTACCTTCTTCCTACTTCAATTGAAAATTCTTGACAGGGTTGCTAATCAAAGGACAATCATTTCCATGAGTGGAGCCCTCCTCCTGCCTTCTTCCTTCCGGTCGCCACAAATTTTATCAAAAAAGTTTCCGTAGAGATTATTTAGTTGTGATGATGGTAGACGACGCCTTCAGGTCTCACTATTTGTTTTGGTGTGCTGTCCTTTTCTATTTTGCGGTTACCAGTCTCTCTGCTTGGTTCCGCCCCAGCGATTCCTGTCATTGAAGGTAGACCACAGACAAATCTCCATGTTTTAAAGGCGCCTGCATTACCTCCGAAGCTGGCAAAATTAATGTAGCACATGGAAGAGAGGTAGTGGATCATGTTGCGAAATAATCTTTGAATATTCGAGGATATTCCATAAATAAAATACATAAACTCCTTTTCTTTTCTTTTCTTTTCTTATAAATAGCGTTTGTCCTTTCTGGCTTTTTTTTTTAGAAAGAAGGATTGAATTATAAATTAGAGCATCAAAGTAAAACTAACAGTTAAAATAATAGATGGTGATTTTAAATTTTATATAAATAATTTTTTTTATTTTTTATTTTTTTAGGTTCATAAGTGATTAGTTTTCTTAGTTGTTTTAAATTTAATTTTAATACACGAATTCACTTTTTTAATTTTTTTAGGAGAGACAGAGGATGTCAAATTTCAACTTAAAAATAAAAAGTGATTGTTGTCGAAAATTCCAATTTTACTTAGATTTTTTTTCCTTCTTCCTGTTAAAGGAGATGGATCTGCCGATGATAATGTTTTTAAGTTTAAGTTGATTTTGGTTTTTTTAAGTTGTTTTTTTGTTTTATGTTACTGATAAGTTTATAAAGATGTTTAGAGTCAAAATGAGATTTTAAGCAAAAAAACCAAAGTTTTATTTTCCGACAACCTATGATTGCTAAATTCTACAAAAATAGATGATGTCTGTCTGTTATCGTTGTCAATGCATTACTAACTCATGTTGTTTGCTCTTTTAAAAAATTAGAAAAATAAACTCTTATGCTTGGGCTCCTTTTGGTTTTATTTTTCCATTTTATATTTGGTTTAAAAAAATTGATAAAAAAAAAATCATGAACCCAATTGAGTCCATCAGCCGGTTCATAGATTTATCAAGTTAATTCATAGCATTCAGACTATTATTTATTTTTATTTTTTATTTTGGTTTCATGCTTTTAAAGGGAAAAAAAACTATTTCATCCTTTCTTTTTAATGATGTACTTTTATTATCTCAGCACTACGTTCATATCACGGTTTTTTACTTTTAAAATAAATATTTGATACAAAAAAACTATCATGCAATTTATTGTCATATAATTAAATGAAAAATAATCTCTAAAAAAACAAAATATTAAATATGATGATGTGCGTGACTTGCATTGTTAGTTTTCTTTGTTGACTCAAGTTCATTTAGTTTTTCTAAATAAAAGAAATGCTTTTTTTTAATTAATTTTAACCTTTAATATTGGGTTAATTCAGGATTAAACTTTCTAATTTGTTTTTCAAGATTATCCCCATGAATTTCATAGTTCATCTCATGTTAACCTAGGTAAATTAGATGGTTTTTCATCTCAATATTAGATAAAAAAAATCATTTAATTCATTTGTTAAAATCTTTTTTTAATACTTATATTTTTTTATGCTTTTTTTTTTTTTGCTTGTAACATAGCTTGGGCCAATGGACTAGTTAGAATCTACAGACACTCTTCTTCTTTTTTTTTATCCTAAAACACCTTTTAATTGATTTAAAAACTTAAAGTCAAAATCATGTAAAAAACTCTTTATGAGCCTCGATTTATGTTTTCCAGTATAATTGAAGGGTAAACTAGATCAATCAAACTCTCATCTAAAAACCAAACCAATTAACATCAAGATCGGTTTGTTTTTAGGTGAGACGTGATTCAAAACCTTTATTCTTTTTTTTTTCCAACAAGTTTATTCTCCTCACTCACAATTCAAGGATAAAAATAGAATAAAAATGAAGATCGGGATGGAAATATACATATTTGTTAGATATATAAAATTGTGAAATTAAGGGTATATTATGATTTGAGGTGACTAAATTGGTTAATCAATAACTTTGATTTAATTTGTAATTTAATGTAATGATAATAATTATCTAAGGTGATGAATAGAGATTTGTTTTTTTCAAAATAGCATACATGGAAAATATTTTTAGAAAAATAGCATAATGAAAAATTTATTTAAAAAAATAACATAATTTAAAGAGTCGAATGTGTCATTTACTACTCTGAAATTGAATGTCTCATATGTCACTTTCAAAAAAAAAATGATAAAGACAATTTTATTTAACTATTTTTACAAATTAATTTTAATTTTTAATTTTAAAAATAAATAAATATCATCTTCACCGTAACTCGATAAAGATAACATTTATTTACTTTTAAAAGATAATGTTTTTTTGTAAAAAATATTAGTCTCAATATCAAGTTGTGATAAAAATAATATTTATTTATATTTAAATAATTTTACATTTTAAATTGAATAAATAAATAATATGTTTACAACAATTGCAATCAAGATAATATTTATTTATTTATTCAATTCAAAATTTAAAATAGCTTTTAAGAAAATTAATAAAATTATCTCAACTAAATTTAAAGTCGTAAATGAGACACCTAACTCTTTGAATTGTACTATGTCTTAAATAAGTTTTCAATTATACTATTTCTTTTAAAAAAAATTCCTGCCATCCTTCTTTGACAAAAAAACAGTAGTAAACAACCAAGATTTGAAAAAGGATAAATAGGAATGGAAACAAATTATAACAAACTACTAATTATGAAGGGGAATTCATTTTTCCTCTCCTCAAATATAAAAAAGTGATATATATATTTTTTTCATTTCTTTTTATTTTTTTTAACTTTATCTTTTTAGAGTGGATTTATTAGTGGTTGGTTTCATAATTTATTTTTATTTATTTTCTATGAGGTGAACCTAATATTATAACTCATGTCGTAGGTTTAGTAGGTTAACTTGATTAATTTTTTTATTCTTTTTAATTTTTTTTTTTTCAAATTCACTTTTCAGTGTTTGGTTAATTGAAAATGTAGCTTGATATATCTTTCTATGATGTTATCTTAGTTTTATGATCTAGAATATGAATTTGGTTAACTCGATTGACTTTGTTTATTTTTTGAATTTTTTTTAATTTCACCCTTCAGTATTGAGTTTATTAGGAATTAAGCTTCATAATTTGTTTGATAGATTAATTTGATTCGTTATCTTGTATTTTTTTTAATTGATTTGTTTCAATTGCATCATTCAATATTGGGTTGATTAGAAATTGAGGTTCATGATTTTTTTTATTTGTTTTTTATGCGTTTATCTTGATATCATTACTCGATCACGAGTTTGACAGGTTAATTTGAGTTAAAGTGAATTTTTTTTATTTTTTTTATTTTTTTTAAATTTTATCATTTAACACTGGGTTGATTAAGGAATTGAGATTCATAATTTATTTTTATTTGTTTCTTATAGAGTTATCATAATCTTATGATCTGATTCGTTGATTTGACTGATTAAATCGGGTTAACTTATATTAATTTAATATGTTCTCATGTCAATATTATAAATATCTTGAATTATTTTTAGTTAAATTATATTTTTATCTGTCATCTAAGTTATCTTTAGACTTGTTAAGTTGAAAAGGTCACATCGAATCAACCCCACAGTTTATTTTTTTACTAGGAAACATGTTAACAATACTTTTTTATATATATATTTTGAAAAAAAAAAAATCTAATTTGTTCTCAAATTAATAAATAGCATTTGTCTTTTTTGGCATTTTTTTTAGAAAGAAGGATTAAATTATAAATTACCGGACCAAAGTAAAATTAACAGGTAAAATAGATAGTTGTTTTAAATTTCATATAAAAAAAATTATTTTTATCCCTTATCATTTTAGTTTATAGGTGATTGATTCTTTTAGTTGTTCAAAATTTAATTTTGATACAAAATTTATTTTTTATATTTTTTAGTTTTTTTTTGTGTGAAGAGAGAGAGAGAGAGAGAGAGAGAGAGAGTTCCACATTTCAACTTAGAGATAAAAAATAATCATTGATAATCCATTGTTCTATAACCAACAAGACAACAATTATCCATATAAAACAACCCAAAATCAAAACATACGTATCCTTTTCTTTCAGAAAGCCATGTGCAACAAGATGATCATTTTATTTCTATTTATACTTTCCCATGCAAGCCAATTTTGGATCCTTCACTTCTTGGGTGTTGCTTTTCTTTTTAATGTTCTTTCTTTCTTTCTTGGGTCTTGGGTTTTGTATGTGTGTGTGTGTGTGTGTGAAACTAGAGAGGAATAATAATTTCATATCTTGCTCAATTGTTGCTTTTAATTGCTCTTACATACTTCAATTCAATCATTCGGAAACTTTTTGGTTAATAGTTAATATAAACAAATCTATATTCTTTAGCCATATTATATCATACATTAGAATGCTATGTTTTCCATAATTGACAAAATCCCATATAAAATTAGGATTTTTTGGAAGTTATTTTTTTTATTTTCATTTGTTACATATTTTGTTTTTTTTTTCCTAAATACATGAAGTTTGTGGTTTTCTAGCTAGTGTTTTCTTTTCACAAGTGATAGATATATTAAAACGTCTAATCAGAGGTGAGGTGAACCATGTAAGCATTAAGCAAGATATATATTAATAAAAAAGACAAAAAATGGAAGAATGAAAGTTACGGATGGAAGGAAAATCAAATTCAACTTTGAATTTTTCATAGTTTGGGTTTATCTCATTAGACATGTTTAATGCAATTATTTGTCATTCTTATGAATTACAGAGGAGGTAACAATGTTACTAAAAACATATGTCAATGCTCTTGTTTAAGTATGTTAATTATTGGTTAATGAAAATTTATAAAAACTAAATATTTTATTTATTATATTTTTAAGTTACTTAAACTATGTATGAATTTTTATTTGAACTATGTGTGTTTTAAGGTATTTAAAGTATGTATGAAAAACAATTCTTTATGATTTTGCAATTTTGCAATTTGTTTTTACAATTTGAGTTTGTATTGTATTTTTCATGTCATATTAAAAATGTGTTTTTGACAACCTTATATCCAGCCACTGATACAACCAAAATATTGATGTCTTCTCTCAAGTGCAGGAGTGTTGAAGCAATAAATAACTCAGCAAGATCGGGGTCGAATCACAGGGAGGTTAATTGTATAAATTATAAACAACAATAATACGACAACAATAACAACAACAATAACAACAACAACAA
>NW_011500720.1:41460-46999 GCF_000495115.2 Populus euphratica
TAGTAGTAGTAGTAGTAGTAGTAGTAGTAGTAGTAGTAGTAGTAGTAGTAGTAGTAGTAGTAGTAGTAGTAGTAGTAGTAGTAGTAGTAGTAGTAGTAGTAGTAGTAGTAGTAGTAGTAGTAGTAGTAGTAGTAGTAGTAGTAGTAGTAGTAGTAGTAGTAGTAGTAGTAGTAGTAGTAGTAATAATAATAATAATAAAGAAAGAGAAGAAGAAGAAGATGATGAGAACTTTGAGATGGAATATTAATGTAACGATTAAACAATGATAATAACAAATGTCAAGGTTAGAGGTTCCACTAATGGTATATCAAACAAGTATAGTATAAACTCTTATTATTGAATTGGAAACCACACACAAAGGAGGTTCCAATCAGATTATATATTGTTAACATGATTACATTAGTCATCTTATTCAATTAATGCTAATACTTGTAAATCTCGTCAAGCATTCATGATTATAACTTATGTTAACAACAAATCAAGTTCCTTTCATAGCTCAGGTGTCGGTTATACCATACATTATGGGCTATGAAAGTGCCAAGCATTTGTTGTACCAAGTGTTATACAACATAAATCAAGATTAGTCATTTAACAAGCAAAGTATTAAAGAGTGAACAAGATAGCAAATATAAAACATGTTAGTATCAAACATTAAAGTCCATATTAAGTTTACATTATACTTATTCTTACACCATTAGTGTAACCTTTTCACCTTGACATAATTAACTTAGCTAGACATAATGAAAGAAAGCAAAATAGATAAACAAAATAAGAACATAAAAGTTAACTAAGTAAAGGAAAGGAAATGAAAGGCATAAACTTAATATTAATGAAAACAAAGCATAAAAAATACAAAGAGAGAAAGGAAGAGCATGATCTTGATCTGAACACCAAGATGCCTAAATGCATGGCAAATGCCTCCTTTTATAGGCCAAAAATGGGAACTATTGATTTGATGACTAATTGATAAGTGGGTGACCAACTTTTGACTTGGTGACAATCCTTATCTTCTCTTGTCTGCCCAAAACGTCATTGATAACGTCAAAACTGGAGCCAGTTGCAAACATGAAAGTTGTAGGCAATTGTCTCAGCTTTCTTGTGTAAAAACTTCAGCTCATTTGGACTTCTAGAACTCCAGATATGGCCAAAATACCGAACAGTGCTCGGGCTGGAAGACAGATTCGGGCTTCTTTGTTGTTGCTACAATTTGGACTTGATAATGGCCTTTTTAGATCTTGGGCTCCATATGAAAGTTGTAGGCCTATGTCTTACCTTTCCATCCATATAAATTGGACCTAAATCTGAGATATATAGCTCCAGATATGACCCATTTACCGAACAGTGTTCCGGTTTGGATTGCACCGACATCTCTTTTCTAAGTTTGGCCATCTCTTTATCCTTGCAATTTAAGTTCTTCAAGTCATCAATCAATCCTTTCATTTATGTGATAGGCCTGCATTAAAAATGAATGTTTACCATAAATTAAAGATATCTTATATTATTAGATATCTTATTATAAAACATGCTTTAGTTAAGGAGTTATTGATACTTCAACTGCAAAATGATGATATAAAACCTTGATAAAAATGCACTTTTAAGTACTAATCACACCCCCCAACCAGCTTATTACTAGTCCTTAGTAATCAAAGCGTTAAAATAGAAAAACAATTGTAAATTCCACAAAGCAAGGTATTCATCATTTAACTTCCATTAATATATTCAGATAAGCAAACTCTCGTTAAATTTATATACCTACTCAATACCTCTTAACAAGATATTCATAAACCTTTCTTTTGTGCTCAATGTATCAACACATAATTATGGGGCTTTTCTTGGAAGAAAACAAAATTTTTTTGTTCTAATGTTTAAGGTTAACTTCCTTAGGTTGGGATTATTATTTTTGTCTTTTTTTTTTCTTTTTTTTTAAAAATAAATATATATACATATAATTTAAAAACACCATGCATCTTTAACCCATGTAACGAGCTTTCGGCTAATGACTCCCAGACCAGTTGGTCTTAGGGCATTAGGTGTTGAGACACCCCTACGAGCTTAATAACTCGGGTCACAGATACTGATATGTAGATAGTGCAATGTTTGATTCTCTTAAGCTTTTCTCCTCAACCCATATAACAAGCGTTGGGCCAATAGCTCCCAAGTCAGTTGACTTTAGGGTATTAGGTGTTAAAACACCCCTTCGGGCTTAATTGCTTAGGTTAGGAAGGCTACGAAACCAAACTTATCTACATTTTTATTATCATCATTTTCATTTTTATTATTTTTTTTTTGCACTTTTTTTGTTTAAATAAGATACTATCCCTTTCCCTTAGTTGTTACCCTTAACAAAAGAACATAAATAATGTAATAATCCAATGTGCAACCCACAATCATATGTTAAAGTGTGTTTGTGTAAATTAAGGTTTAATAATATATGTTAAATGAGTATATGAGCAGAATTAAGTGATAATAATGCAAGAGTTTGTAAATCTGAATATTTCAAGAAGTATTATAATAGACCTTGTTAAGAATGGTTACTAAGATGCGTCTCAAGAGTCACTTTAACAAAAGAGCTCATTTACTCTATCATCCTAATAACAACAATTATGCATATGCTTTATGAAATAGAAAACAATTTTTTTTTTTATCAACTACTACCCTCTCCCCCCAACCAAAACGAGATATTGTCCTCAATGTTCTAAGGTAGAAAGATAGAGTATAGAAGATATCACCTGAAATAACGAACACTAACAAACCTGAAACACACTTAAACAAATATAAGAAACAACAAAACACAAATATTATGCTATTAATAAAACCAAAAGACACAAGTTTTTACAAACAAAAATTCAAATCGCAGTTGTGATTGTGGCTCACATGTTCCCTTGGTTTTACGTTCAAGAACGGCTTAAACACCCTCTATGGGTTGGGGATAGGCTTCCCATCCAGTTTTCTTAAAACCGGCAAACAAGATCTTTTTTAGTCAGATTCCCAAGACTATATCGTGCATGTTCCTTATGGAATATTGGTCATAAATCATGAATTGCACGATGCTTATCTTGACTATGATGAGACTTAAGAGTCAATAGAAGATTATCTAAAGACTCTCTGTGTTTTGAAATAAATCCCACCTTTTGACAATTTTCACAGGTTTTGCGGAATGCATGTGATTCCTTGAATATGGTGGGCCAATAAAATCTGTTTTGTAAGATTTCTACAATCCTCTTTTTTGACGAGAAATGATCCCCAAGTGCCTTAGAGTGACAAAATTTAATGAAATTACTTACCTCATTGTCAAGAATGCATTTTTGAAATATTTGATCAGGACAATAATTGAATAAGTAAGGGTCATCCCAATAAAAATTTTGCACGTTGCTAAAAAAATTTCTTTTGTCTTCGGTACTCTAGTGAGCTGGAGAAAATCCTGAAGCAAGAAAATTGATATTTTTAGCAAACTAAGGCATTGAACTAAGAGAAAGTAGAGATGCATCAGGAAAGTAATCATCGATTGGTGTGATGTCGGGTGTCAAATCTGTTGTCACTTTTGATAAAAGATCCGCATCAACATTTTCAGTGCCTTTTTCATCTTCGATTTCTTCCTAATTGGTCATGGCATGAAGAAATGGAAGTGCTGGCAGGGAATTAGTCTTTTCCTTACCCTTAAGGATTAACTCATCATCTTTCTCATAAGGTTCAAGAGTGGGTTTTTTAATAACCTTACCACTGCGAAGAGTGATGATTGATTTGACTTGATCCAAGTGTTGACTTCCAAAACTACTTGCATTTGCATTGTATTGCCCCTTGGGATTTTGCTGTGGTTGAGACGGACACTTACCTTTCTGTTGAGAATTGAGAGCAGATGTAAATTTTGCAAGAGTATCTTTAAAATCTGTTATGTTTTGAGCAAGTTGAGTGTTGATTGTCTCTTGCTTTTCAATGAATGCATACAAAGTTTCCTCAAAATTTCTTGTAGGAGGTGGAGCATAAGGAGGTTCATATCCATGATAATTTTGGAAATTATGGTGTGCTTGAAACTGTGGTTGTGAAGTTTGTGCATTGTCACTCTTCCAACTGAAATTTTGGTGATTTCTCCAACCAGGACTGTATGTTTGCAAATATGGGTTATGATTAGGCCTTTCGAAACTGTTTAAAGCATGGGCTTGTTCATGGAGACATTCCTTAAAAGAAGGCAAGGTTGGACAGTTACTGGTTAAATGTTCATTTGTTTCACATATTTGACATGCAATGTTTTCAATACATTTAAATTGACCACTCTTTTTCAATTCTTGTGCCTCGACTTTTCTAGCTAAAGATGCAAACTTAACTTGGAGGTCATGATCTTCCCTAAGGTTGTACATACCTCCACTAGATGTATGAGGTTGAGTTTTACTCGGTGCCTCATAAGTACCCGCGGTGTCCTAATTTTGAGCATTTTCAGCTAACAAGTCTAAGTACTCCATTGCTTCATCAGGGTCTTTATCTTCAAAAGTTCCATTGCACATCAATTCAACCATTTGCCTATCTCTAGGTGTTAACCCTTCATAGAAATGTGAAACCAATCTCCATGTTTCAAAACCATGATGAGGGCAAGTACTAAGCAAGTCTCGATACCTATCCCAACATTGGTAAATGTTTCTTCTGGTTTTTGAGTGAAAGTGGTGATTTGTCTTTTGAAAGAGTTTGTTCTATGAGATGGGAAAAACTTCTTTAAAAATTGTTGTTGCATTTCATCCCAAGCACAAATGGATCCTAGTCTCAAATTTTGTAGCCATGTTTTAGCTTCATCTTTTAATGAAAAAGGAAAAAGCTTTAATCTGATGGTGTTCATGCTACAATTTGAGTTATTATATGTGTTGCAAACCTCCTCAAATTCCCTTAAATGCAATTATGGATTTTCCAATTCTAAGCCATGAAAAGAAGGTAAAATTTGAATATGTCTGGTTTAAAATTAAAATGAGATGCATTAGGAGGGAAAACTATGCATGATGGTGCACTTGTTCTTGTGGGATTCATGTGGTCTCTAAGTGTTCTAGCACGGTTATTCTCATTATTCTCATTATGAAGTGATTGATTATCTTCTTCGGCCATATTTTCTGAAAATGATGAGGATACCCTACAAAGTCTACCACTTGATGTACGTGACCACACTCTCATGCACGTGTAGGAATAAAATAAAAAAAGAAGAAGAAAGCAAAAGAAGGAGGAAGAAAACAAAATAAAAAGAAACAAAAGAAAAGAAACAAAGTTATATACAAGAAAAGTGAAAAGAGAAAATAAAATAAATACTATAATTTATACAAGAACTTACCTCCCCGGCAACGGCGCCAAAAACTTGACACGACTAAAAGATTGATGTCTTCTCCCAAGTGCAGGAGTGTCGAAGTAATAAATAACCCGGCAAGACCGGGGTCGAACCACAGGGAGGTTAATTGTACAAATTATAAACAACAATTATAAAACAACAATAACAACAACAACAATAGTAATAATAATAATAATAATAATAATAATAATAATAGTAGTAGTAGTAGTAGTAGTAGTA
>NW_011500720.1:47559-51497 GCF_000495115.2 Populus euphratica
TATTATTATTATTATTATTATTATTATTATTGTTATTGTTATTGTTATTGTTGTTTTATTATTGTTATTTATAATTTGTACAAATAACCTCCCTGTGGTTCGACCCCGGTCTTGCCGGGTTATTTATTACTTTGACACTCCTGCACTTGGGAGAAAACATCAATCTTTTCGTCGTGTCATATAAACAAGATATTAACGAAAGAAAAACTTAAGCATTGCCAAAATACAAAGAGAGAAAGCAAGAACATGATCTTAATTTGAAGATCAAGATGTCTAAATGCATAACAAATGCCTCTTTTTATAGGTCAAAATTTGTAACTATTGATTTGATGACTAATTGTTGAATGGGTGGTCACATCTTGACTTTGTGACAATCCTTATCTTTTTATCCGAATAAAACATTATTGATAACGTCAGAATTAGAACCAACCTTACTTATGAAAGTTATAGGAAATTGTCTCAGTTTTCTAGAAAAAAAGATTGAGGTCATTTGGACTTCTAGAACTCGAGATATGTGTTGAACATTGAACAATGCCTTAGTTGTAGGATAAATTCGGATTTCTAAGTTGTTGCTATAATTTAGACTTCCAAACAGTAGAATTGAGTCTTGTTTTCCTCATGAAAGTTTTAGGCTTTTGTCTTAACTTTCCATCCATACATAATGTAACATCCTCCCCTATGTTAGGATAAAAAACAACAATTTCATGTCAATCGAAAAAAAGAGTAATATTTTTTTTTTATATTCATGGTCTTCGTATTAACATATATTGAAATTTCAACAAGGTCCCCCTTATATCGGAAGGTCTCAAGTTTGCGATATGTAACTTGTTTACACTTTTAATAACTCGCATCTCATAATTAAATCCCGACTCAATCATCATGGATTTCAATTCTACAAATATTATCACACGTGTCAACCACAATATTTATGATATACATTATATAACAAAATATTATTGTTGATGAATAAAAATACAAACACATAGACAATAATTATGGTTATATGAACTACAAAGTTAAGTTCATTCATTCAAGTTTAAATATTCATTATACAATTTCAATTATACAAACATTTTCATATTTACAAAATATAAGGGTCTATTCCTTAGAACCTAAATTACAAGAAGGGAACATAAGCTAGGATTTACTCCTGTCGTGCATACGACGATCCAGAAACAAAACACACATTATCGAAATGTGAATATCACAATAAATATAACAACACGAATATCTAACAATTTCAAAAAGGTAACATGCATTCATATTTTATTCACTTCTCCCTTCGGGTTTTTTCATTAGAATCTCTTCCTTATTCAAATATTAATAATTGTTCTCTCTTCCATCATCAACCTTTATTCCAAACTTTATAATATCAAAAATGATTATTTTTGCATAACACATTACCAATACCAAATTCACTGGTATCATCATCATCATTACCCTGTAGGAGCCGATGTATGGTGATCCCCTTACCCGGGATCTTAACATACATTAAATGTATGCTAGCCATTAAATGGTAATCCCCTTACCCGGGATCCTAACATACTCCAAATGTATGCTAGTTAATGCATGCTCGATCCCCTTATTCGGGATCCTAACATACACTAAATGTGTATGCTAGTCAATACATGCTCGATCCCTTTACCAGGGATCCTAACATACACTAAATGTATGTTAGTCTAAATATAGTGATTTCTTTACTCGTGATCCTAACAAACATTAAATATATGTTAGTTCATGCCTTAAATCATACTTCTCACTTTTTTTTTGTCAACAATGAATTGACCACACAACAATTAACACAACAACCTTTCACCTTGAATACACATATATTTAGTAATTCACATTTCACATTGGTAATATATTAAATCATGGAATTTAACTTAGAAAGTGTAGGTGCGTTTCACTTACCTGCACTAGAAGCTCTACTCGTGCGCCCCTGATACTATTATTGCACCACACCTGTGGTCCCTCCTGTAAATCACAAGTTTATCTTATAAATTTTCCTCATCCAAGGTTATGTTTTATAGTAATCATATCAATAGCCAATAAGTATTTCATTTAGTCATTTCTTAATATTTTATGTTTTTCTCATTTCTCCAATTAATATTATCGTTATTTGTTCAACCATAGTTATCATTCCTTTCTTTATATTTGGACTGTTACTGTCTTATTTTTGAATCGTTACAGTTTAAACATTGAATTGTTATTGTTTAGACATTGAACTGTTATTGTCCGACTTCTCTTAAGATGTTTAACTATATCTAGAGTTATATACCAATTTTCTTAGTTAGTCAACATCTAAAACTACAATTTTTATGAAGGAACTTGATCCTAATTCCTTCATCTTCCTATCCAAAATTCCTCTGAAAGTGAAGAGATGAAACTATCTAGATGCATCAAACTTTCCATTTACACACAACACAGGAAGTTATTTAATTTAACGACTCATACTTTTCCCTTAATTCAAGTCTAAGAACTCTAACTATAATTCAACATCCAGACATTAATTTATAATCGACTTTAAAACGACTTATAAAACCATGTTTAAAACACCTTACCTAGTATGAATCAATGTTTATATCTTCAACTCTCTCCTTTTCTTTCTAATAACAGCTAGCCTTCTCCTCTTCTCTTCTTGTTCAAATTTTCTTGTTAATCCCTTGGCCACTAGTGTTTATTCTATATATAACCCTTAATCTTGGATAGGTTCTTGGAATTTCTTGCGTTTCTTGATTTGTAAAAATATATA
This sequence comes from Populus euphratica, assembly GCF_000495115.2. NCBI lineage: Eukaryota > Viridiplantae > Streptophyta > Magnoliopsida > Malpighiales > Salicaceae > Populus > Populus euphratica. The sequence goes on from NW_011500720.1 coordinate 50,312, forward strand.
CAAAAACTCCCTTTTTTTATGAGAGTCGCAGATCTTTATTTATTTATTTATTTTTATTTTTATTATTATTATTATATTTTTTTAGAAGAGGAATATTTATGCTTTATAATTATTCTTATTTTCATTTAGGCTATATTTTATTTAAGTGTATTCGTTTTGCCCCCACTTCTTTTTAGTTTAGTTTATTTTCTTTAATTTAATCTAGCCTTGATTTTTCCTAAGATTTACACCTAAATCTAAGTTATACAGCTCCAGTTATGATCCAATTACCGAACAGTATTCCAGTTTGTACTAAACTAGCATCTCTTTTCTAAGTTTCACCCTCTCTTTTTCCTTTCAATTTTAGTACTTCATCTTATCAATCAATCCTTTCATTAATGTGATAGGCCTGCATTTAGAATGAACATTTACATTTACTATAAATTAAAGGTATCTTATGGTATCAGACTTGTTATTATAAAACATGCTTTAGTTAAGGAGTTATTGTTAATTTGAGGGTATACTTCAAGTGCAAAATGATGATATAAAACCTTGATAAAAATGCACTTTTAAGTACTAATCACACCCCCCAACCAGCTTATTACTAGTCCCTAGTAATCAAAGCATTAAAATAAAAAAATAATTTGCAAATTCCACAAAATAAGGTATTTATCATTCAACTTCCATTGATTTATCCAGATAAACAAACTCTCATTAAATTTATATATCTGCTCACTACCTCTTAAACAAGATATTAATAAATCTTTTTTTTTGTGCTTAATATATCAACACATAGTTATGGGGCTTTACTTGGAAGAAAACAAAATTCTTATTCTAATGTTTAAGGCTAACTTCCTTGGATTGGGATTTTCTTCTTTTTTTTTTTTAATATATATACATTTAACTTAAAACATAATGCATCTTTAACCCATGTAACGACCTTTCGGCTAATGACTCTTATATCAGTTGGTCTTAGGGTATTAGGTGTTAAGACATTCTTACGAGCTTAGTAACTTGAGTTGCAGATACTGATACGTAGATAGTGCAATATTTGATTCCCTTAAACTTTTCCCCTCAACCCATGTAACAAGTGTTGGGCCAATAGCTCTCAAGTCAGTTGACTTTAGGGTATTAGGTGTTAAGACTCGCCTTCAAGTTTAATTGCTTAGGGTTAGGAAGGCTACGAAACCAAACTTATCTATATTTT
>NW_011500720.1:51732-53441 GCF_000495115.2 Populus euphratica
TGAGCAGAATTAAGTGATAACAATGCGAGAGTTTGTAAACCTGAATATTTTAAGAAGTATTATAATAGACCTTATTATGAATATTACAAATAACCATTGAAAAATATTTACCAAGATATGTCTCAAGAGTCAATAAAATTCCTCCTTACTCTGCCATTTTAGTAACAACAGTTTGTAAATGGTTTATGAAAAAGAAAACACGATGGGTAGTTAGCTAGTGACCTTGTTCCAGATACTATCAAAAACGTCGACTCCTTCTTGAACTTTCTTGAGAACGCGATCGATCTCGCCTTGTAGCTTGCGACTTGCTCCCATTCTACTGCAATCTGATCACTTTCGGGTCAGTTGCTGCTGTCTTTGCTTTTACTATCTATAAGAAACAACAAAACATAAATATTATTCTATTAATAAAACCATAAGACACAAGTTTTTACAAACTAAGACTCAAATCGTAGTTGTGATTGTGGCTCACATCTTCCCTTGGTTTTATATCCAAGAACAACTTAAGCGCCTTCTATGGGTCGAGGATAAGCTTTCCATCGAATTTTCTTAAAAACTGCCAAATAGGATGTTTTTTAGTCAGATTCCCAAGACTAAGTTGATCATGTTCTTTATGAAATAGTGGCCATAAATCATGAATTGCACGATGCACATCTCCACTAGGATGCGTCTCAAGAGTCAATAGAAGATTATCTAAAGACTCCTTACTTAGGTCATCCTTAATTAATTATATTTTATCTTCACGGTTTATAGATACCATTCTAAAGAATGTCATTGTGTATTACAAGTCCATCTGGCACATCGATGACACACTTTCAGTCATTTTACATGACGTTTCTATGCAAAAATGCTTTTACCTGTCTTAGGCATGTATGAAATAAAAGGATTGGAAAACTCACTTGATATTCGGACCTTTGCTTCAATTAGCCAGCGAATCTCTTTAGAAATTTCATGTTTTATTTAATAACCTCAATCTTACACACCTAACTCGGTAAAATTTTATAATCGCATTTTAAGGCAAGATGAGAAAATACTTTTTCAATTTTTCAAGAGTAGTGTTTATTTTTTAAGATGAGAAGTGGAAAAGAGATTCAAAGAAAAGAGCAGGAGTAAGGAATTGAACAAATATATAAACAAATATCAATTATCATGGGATACTGAAAGAACCGACTTAAGGGTCATGGAGTACCATTATCCACCATTTAACCGGGATGACAGAGACTAGCAAACCAAGAGTCACAAACAAAAAAAACAAAACACAAAAACAATGTGAGAAAAACAAAATAATCAACCTTCATATACAGGATCATTCAAACCAATGGATTCATTTTCACTAGGAAAATTATCAAAGTAAGCTCTCAAATGATGTCTATTTACCTTAAAAACACTATCACTCTTTGGATTATCAATATCAAAGGCCCCATAAGGATACACATGTTTCTCAACAAATAGACTCCTCTATCTTGATCTTAGTTTTCTAAGGAATAAATAGAGTTAAGAATTATAAAAAAAAACTTTTTGACCAGTATCAACTTTTTAACAATTTTCACAAGTTTTGCAGAAAGCATGCGTCTCTTTGAACATGGTGGGTGAATAAAATCCATTTTGAAATATTATCACAATTGTCTTTTTTGACGAGAAATGACTCCCACATGCTTCAGAATGACAAAGTTTAATGACACTACTTACCTCATTGTCAGGAATGAATC
>NW_011500720.1:53631-54423 GCF_000495115.2 Populus euphratica
AAAGAGATGACCAAACTTAGAAAAGAGTTGTCGATGCAGTCCAAACCGAAACACTGTTCGGTAATATCAAGAGCTATAAATCTCAGATTTAGGTCTACTTTATATGGTTGGAAAGGTAAGACATAGGCCTATAACTTTCATATGGAGCCCAAGACTTAAAAAGGTCATTTTCAAGTCCAAATTGTAGCAACAACAAAGAAGTCTAAATCTGTCCTCCAGCCCGAGCACTGTTTAGTGTTTGGCCCATATCTAGAGTTCTAGATGTCCAAATATCTCAATTTTTTACACAAGAAAGCTAAGAAAATTTCCTAAAACTTTCATGTTTTCAAATGGTTCCAATTTTGACGTTATCAATAATGTTTTGGGCAGACAAGAGAAAATAAGGATTGTCACCAAATCAACATTTGGTCACCCACTTATCAATTAGTCATCAAATCAATAGTTCCTAATTTTGGCCTATAAAAGGAGTGTATATAACTTTGTTTCTTTTGTTTTGTCTCTCCTTCTTTCGTTTTCTTCTTTCTTTTATTCTATTCCTACATGTGCATGAGAGCATGGTCACGTGCATTAAGTGGTAGACTTTGTAGGGTATTCTCATCATTTTCAGAAAATATGGCTGAAGAAGATAATCAATCACTTCATAATGAGAATAACCGTGTTAGAACACTTAAAGATCACATGAATCCTACTAGAACAAGTGTACCATCATCCATAGTTTTCCCTCCTGATGTATCTTATTTTAATTTTAAGTCAGACATTATTCAACTTTTACCTTCTTTTCATGACTTAGAA
>NW_011500720.1:54593-54728 GCF_000495115.2 Populus euphratica
GAGACCAGGATCCATTCGTTCTTGGGATGAAATGCAACAACAGTTTTTAAAGAATTTTTTCCTATCTCACAAAACAAACTCTTTCAAAAGACAAATCACCACTTTCACTCAAAATTAGGATACCGCGAGTACTTA
>NW_011500720.1:55640-56114 GCF_000495115.2 Populus euphratica
AGTCACTACTCTGCGCAGTGGTAAGGTTATTGAAAAACCCACTCTTGAACTTTGTGAGAAAGATGATGAGTCAATCTCTGAGGGTAAGGAAGGGGTTGAATTTGAAATTTACAAAAAAAAGATTGATTCCCCACCAGCGCTTCCATTTTCTAATGCCATGACTAAACAAAGAAAAGTCAATCACAACTCTGAAATTTTTAAAACTTTCAAACAGATAAGCATCAATATACCTTTCTTGGATGATATTAAATAGTTTCCTTCATATGCTAAATTTTTTAAAGATCTATGCACGGTGAAGAGAAAACTGAATGTGAAAAAGAAAGCCTTTTTAGCTGAACAAATAAGTGTCATTCTTCATAACAATAATGTTTTGAAATATAAAGACCCTGGTTGTCCTACAATTTCTTGCTTTATTAGAGAACATAAAATTAAAAAAGCCTTACTTGATCTTGGAGCTAGTGTGAATTTACTTCC
>NW_011500720.1:56192-56423 GCF_000495115.2 Populus euphratica
ATCTGTAAAAATGCCTAGAGGAATAATTGAAGATGTGTTGGTACAAGTCGATAAATTCATTTATCCTGTGAATTTTATTATCTTGGACACACAATCTGATAAAGTAAGTAATTCATTTGCTGTTCTTTTAGGACATCCATTTCTTGCAACTTCTAACGCATTGATTAATTGTAGGAATGGACTGACGAAGCTATCATTTGGAAACATGACATTGGAGATGAATATTTTCAA